>NC_037597.1:1976984-2276984 GCF_003073045.1 Pomacea canaliculata
TCGGACAAGGAAGTTGAGCAAGCATTTGCAGCCAATGCTGGGTACATTGAAATGGCTGAATTTCCACTCCCAGATGTCCACAAGTAAAGTCCATTGCACTTGCTTAGAGTTCTATCTGTTTTTAAGATCAATGGAACTGACATAAATTTTTTTTTTTCTTCAGGTTGTAGCTCATTGTGTACTATATATGTTTTTAGCTCAGCGTTGAGCCATAGTGTAGGCCGTTACGTCTATCGTGCAATTGCCTAAGGTCTGTCACATGGCAGCTCGATAAAGGATAGGCTGATAGAAGCACTAGATTTCCTTCTGTCCTGTCCTCAATGGGCACTAAGTAGCTTTTGGGTGGGTTGCATTAGTCATGCAAGCTAAATGTGTAAGTCCGCATGGCACTGCTAAGATATAACATTCAGTGTCAGCACACTCTCAATCCACGCCCCCAGAGGCACAATAGTCGACCATATTTACAAAACTAACAGAAATCCTTCCACACAAAAAAAAACTTTAAAATCTGCTTATTTTTGGAAGAGTCCTAGAACTCGTTATTGCGTCCGCTCTGACTCGGGTCAGCAGCAGTCTCCTCGGCATACTGCCAACACTTCAGACTGTGAGGAGTCTGATCTAACATTCCAGTCTCTCTCAAGGCGTAAAGCTCAAGACTGGGGAAAGCAGTGGAGTAAGTAGCGTTCAGCCACCAGTCCACACATTTTGCTTTTTAAGATGAGGAAAGTAAAAGCTCTGGAAAGAAACAGATGTTTTCGGCTATATTTTGTTGCTGAGAAGACTTCAACTGCGGGTTTTGCATTAAGAGAATTCCATTGTTTTTTACTAATGCTCTGCACTTGAATGCCTCAACGCAATCTGACCAGTCAACAGTAATCTAAAAGCTTTTACTCAAGTTGTGTCAATGCATAATGACCCTGCCAATGAAGCAATTTAATGACAGATTTACGAAGGAGGGCCAAGCTGAAGTCTTGGAGCGCCAGATGATCTCGCAGTCATTTTCCCAGCAGTTGGCTGTACACATTGACAATGTGGAGGGTGAGGGGGCGCTTCAATGACATCATTGAAGCGCAAGGACTGTCATCCATACCAGTGGCCAGTTTGCACGATGAATATCTTCAGAGACAGCATTGGCTCGAGAATCGAGTACCCATACCACCATGCCTGCGAGAAAGGGAGAAGGGAGAAACCGGCTGCAAGTTTGTTTATGGTGTGGTGGTTTTATGGAATTACTTGTCCTCACATAGTGAGAAGTACTTAGCTTTAGGATTTAAATAGCTGCAAGATGCTTATTTCTGCCCTGGTATGCATATCCTATGTGAATCAGGGGGAAAATGAGACCTGCACATGCTGAAGTCTTGACCATCTGTGAAGGATTCCAAGTCGTCTCAAAGAGGAACGAGACAAAGGTTGCGAGCATAGGAAGCCATTGACGCTGTCAGATCACAGGTATTGCTAACCTTTGAAATACTGTTGTCATCAACAATGTCTGCTACCAATTTTTTTAAGTCTATTCAGTGTGTTTTTTCCCCCGCTTGAATTGAATTTGGCGAAGGAAGTGTATTTAATATAGATTGATGTCGCTCTTTTCTTGTTGTTGAGATTGTGTTATATGACTGCAGGTCAAGTAGCCCAGCCAAGAGCGCATGCAGGTTGGCTCCTGGGGACTGCTGCTCTCAGGGAGTTGGTCAAACTGCGTCGTGTTGGAGCAGATTGATGAGCTACAACAGCAGAAACCTTGGGCTCGTTGGGCTCTAGAAAGGATGGATGTGAAAATCTGGGCTTCTTGCTAAAACAGTACAGAAATGAAAAGTAACCAAAGAGGTCAAGAAATGAATTTGTAGTTTTACAGCCTTTAATTACGTTTTCAAAACCATGAAAGTCTTTTAGACACTTGGAAGTTTTGCACGATTTAGTAAAAAAAAATCATGTTTGGGGTTTGTTCTGTGCCGAAAGATACACATAATAGACTGGATAAAAGGACTAGGATACAAATATCTGATCCTTCCATTGTTTTGTGTGTTGTAGTGCTGCGGCCGAGCCTGCGATCGCTGCTGAACAGATGAAGGAGATGCCTGCTCGCTTAAGAACGTACTCCTCCTTTGAGCAT
This sequence comes from Pomacea canaliculata, assembly GCF_003073045.1. Taxonomy (NCBI): domain Eukaryota; kingdom Metazoa; phylum Mollusca; class Gastropoda; order Architaenioglossa; family Ampullariidae; genus Pomacea; species Pomacea canaliculata. Next base: position 1,979,095 of record NC_037597.1, read on the forward strand.
GTTAAGAGGCTCTGCATCGAATTATGTTGCAAGGTGCATTGCATGGTTTTTAACTAGAATATAACAGAAAATATGGAGCCATACATTTGTCATTTTGCACAATGTCTTTACAAGAAGCTCGCACAGATAAGGAAAAAGCTTTAATGATCTATATGGCGAGAAATAATCATGCTGTTGCTGTCCTCTGTTATTAAAGATGTATTTCTGAGGGAGATATGAGCAAATAGATGATGTTAATTATTGTTCAGGTCAACGTGCTTGTAGTAGAAATCAAGTCAGAGGCCTGAAAGAGAGGCACTGGATAAACAACTGATGAAACGACGCAGGCTGAACCGTAGCTGGGTGTTGTCTCGGTTTAGAGTCACTGGTTTGGTCACATCTGGGATATTGACTTACAGAGGCATGAAAGCATTGTCAAGGATGTCATCAGTGTTGCTCAGGGAGAGATGGCTCTTGAAGAATTTCTCAAACAGGTCTGTAGTTTGAGTTTACTTCTCTCTTCATGTTCAGACTTCTTTTCAGTTTCTTTTTTTCAATCTACATCTATTGGTGTTTTTGTCTTAGGTCAGACACTTAGGTTGTGAATAAAAGGAAAAGCATGTCACAGTACTCTCTGTGCAATATTTTTGGCTCAAGCTAGTGGTTCGAAATAGGATAAGGTTGTATGCTGTAGCCCATAGAAATGGCACAGTCTCAATAATAATAATGGGTATTTGGAATGTTTCATAATATAAATAAAAAAATGCCATGTGTTTTAAAATACTAATAAATGTTTTAAATGCTTTGCTAGGCAGGACTGGGAAAAGTGTTTTTGTTTTTAGTCGAGCGAAGGGGGTCATCTGAAGGCGCGATAGGAGCCGTGTAAATGACTGCAAATGAGTTGATCATGAGAGAAATTAACTATGGTGACAGGTCAGTGAAGTATGGCGAGGCTATGAACTGGATCTCATCAACTACCAAAACAAGTGCAAGCTGATCCGTGGCTGGGATGACCTCTTTACCAAGGTCAAAGAGCATATCAACAGTGTCACAGCTATGAAACTGTCTCCCTATTATAAGGTAAATCTCTCCACTTCTAGTTTTGGACATTCTACTAGCACATTGCCTATGAAAGCTAGAATTATAGTGTGTGTACTTGTTATTTGAATAATTAAGGGTCTCATTAAAAAGTCTTATAAAAATGATTTAATCTGGGTGCTCCACTCTTTAAACAGCATAACCTTGGCTTTCTTCAATATTTAACTGTTCTGGAAAACATTTTTACTCTGGCTACTGAGGAAAAAAATCACAAAATGAAAATTTAGTGCCTTCTTTTCTTGAATAAAGGAAAGCAGCCTTTTTAATCTCTCCAACGGTGAGCATTACTACTGGCAGCATGATGGTCTATAATGTTGCAGCAATTTGAGGAAGATGCTTTAGCTTGGGAGGACAAGTTGAACCGCATCAATGCCCTGTTTGATGTGTGGATTGATGTTCAGAGACGTTGGGTCTACTTGGAAGGCATATTTACAGGCAGTGCTGACATCAAACATCTCCTGCCAGTGGAAACATCACGCTTCCAAGGGTTAGTTATTCTTTTTTCTGTGGATTATCTTACATGTTAACATTCTGTGTGACCACTTTGATTGTGAATTTGGCTTGTGTGAACACAACTGTAGGGGTAAGATGGGTCGTTTGGTGTTATGTGTGATGTTGCATTTCATTGTTGGCATGAATATGTATCTATAGCTTGTATTTGCAGAGTAAGTACTGAGTTTCTGGGTCTGATGAAGAAAGTGGCCAAATCACCATTGGTGACAGATGTGCTTAACATTGCCAATGTTCAGCGCCAGTTAGGAAACGTTTAGCAGACCTTCTAGGGAAGATTCAGAAGGCTCTTGGAGAGTATCTAGAGCGGGAACGTGCATCTTTCCCAAGGTAAAGTGAAATTTAAACCATAATATAGTTTCTCCCTATCTTTCATTCCATATTGCAAATTTTTTCGGGTTTTTCCTTTAGGAATTTTTATTAGTTCTGTAGATTCTTGTTTCTTGATTTACTTCAACAGCCAACAGGCTGGAGGCTTGCAACCAGGGAGAAAATTTCACGTGGTTAAAGGGCAGAGATAGCTATGTATTTCCTATGGTGTAAATATTTGATTAGTGTTGAAGAAAAAGAATTAGCTTCACAAATTATATGATGTTTTTAGATACTAATAAAATTTGCTTTATATGATTAGAAGCTTTAATTTAGAAACCCCATCACAATGCTGATTTCATCATCTATAGCTAACAGTAAATATGCATTATCCATTGCCATACTGATTGTATTGAGCCATGACAGTGTCAGGAAAATAGTTTTGCTAACAAAAAGCAAGCCGTAGTCATCCCCAAAAAGGATGAGTATTAAGCCATGCTGAGCATGACTAATAAATAGTTTTGCTAATAATAACACAGGTTCTACTTTGTGGGTGATGAGGATCTGCTGGAGATCATTGGTAACAGCAAGAACATTCCTCGCCTGCAAAAGCATTTCAAAAAGATGTTTGCTGGTGTGGCCTCTATCATCCTTAATGAGGATGACTCTCAGGTTGTGGGGCTAACATCCAAGGAGGGAGAAGAGGTAACATTGTGGCTATATCTTAGGTTGCTATTATTTATGCATCTTAGTTCTTTTGGGATAGGGATGAGATAATTTCACATCCAGAACCTTTCAGCATTTGTCTTTGTGTAGTCAAGTATTTTTGTTTTAAGGAAGAAGAAAATTAACATCAGGAATCTGCACAGCACAGTCAAGAGGAATGTTCATAGGTCAAAGCCATTCCTAATTTTTCATTTTGCAGATTCAGAGGAAACAGAACAAACTGTATTGAGTTGTAACAGTGACTTTTTGCCTTTGATGAAATCCTACTTACAATGACGGATGTTTCAGGTGATCTTTTCTACCCCTGTCTCCATTGCTGCTCACCCCAAGATAAATGAGTGGCTGACCCTTGTGGAGAAAGAGATGAGAGTGACATGGGCCAAACAGCTGGCAGGAGCTGTGCAAGATGTTGCAGGCTTCAAGTCAGGACAGATCAACCAGAGCCAGTACCTGGAGTGGGTGGACAAATACCAGGTCAGTTCTTTATGGCCAGGATAAACTATTTGGTCTTTTATCCTTGTCTCTCAGTCTGCTTGCTTGTTTGGTTTATTTGGTTTATTTCTTCCAGTTTACAGAATTTTGTATTACTGGGGTTAGAAAAGGTGGGGCAGCAAGGGAGAGGAAATGGGTACCTTCCTCACAAAATGCTGGCCCTGTGAAAAGTGTGTCTTTAACATATCACTCCTTAGCTATGAAAGGTTAAGGAGTTTATTTTATTTTTTTTCTTCATATATAGCAGCAGTGAAACTGCTCATCATGGGATTCTGTATGACACCTTTATTCACATCGCATTCTCTCCATATTCAGATCAGTCTATCAACATAAACTGTGTGAGACCATTCATGGTTGAGAATTCCCTTTACTAGATAACTGCTTGTATGATTTGTTGCTTTCCTTAAAACTGGTGTTAGCATTGTGCTGCTGTGGCAGGCCCAGCTGGTGGTTCTGGCGGCTCAGATATCTTGGTCAGAGAGCGTGGAGCAGGCACTGCAGGTCTCAGCAGTACTGGGGACAAGTTCCAAAGTGTCTGCAGTTCTAAAGGCTGTAGAGTCCACCCTCAACGTGCTGGCTGACTCTGTGCTCTATGCACAGCCTCCAGTCAGGCGCAAGAAACTGGAAAGTCTGGTAGGTCCCCAACGTTATTGACAGATCTTCTTAACTAAAAGTTTTATGTGGGTGTAAAATTAGAAATGCTTTATATGCTGAAGACGTAAGTGGTTTAAGATGCATGAGTGAATCCTGTCTGCAGATCACAGAACTGGTACACCAGAGAGACATCACACGGACACTAATCCGCAACAAAGTGGACAATCCCAAGTCCTTTGACTGGCTCTGCCAGATGCGACTGTATTTTGATCCCAAACAAGCTGATGTCCTACAGCAGCTGTCTATCCAAATGGCTAATGCCAAGTTCAACTATGGCTTTGAGTATCTGGGCGTGCAGGACAAACTAGTTCAGACACCTCTGACTGACCGTTGCTACCTCACCATGACACAGGCTCTGGAAGCCCGTCTAGGAGGTTCTCCATTGGTAGGCTGCTTATGTGTCTGATGAGAGTTATTATGTAAATTCTTTCTGGTGAAAGGGTAGGCATGGGGTATATCTATGCATGCATGATTGTAACAAAGAAAGTGGTGTGGCTGTTTCTGGGGTCATTTATAACTTACGTAGAAATAGCAAAATAGACATTCTTACATCAGGTTTGTTTGAATATCGACATGATGGACCAGGCATTTCATTTTTGTGTTAGACTTCTTCATACAGAAGTATAAAGGACCCAGAAGGAAGCACTTTTACAGTCAGACTTTGTTTACAGGCCCTGCTGGAACTGGCAAGACAGAGTCCGTGAAAGCCCTAGGCAACCAGTTGGGACGTTTTGTTCTGGTCTTCAATTGTGATGAAACATTTGACTTCCAGGTATGGTGGATGCTTATTTTTGCAACTGTCAAGTACCCTTATTGAAATTGAAAGGCTTTTTTTTTCAATCCAATTTACAAGGACAAAATAATGTTTTAAAATTTTGTATAGCATCCTGGTCTGAGATGAGGTAGTGAAAGCCTTAGAAGAGAGATAGCTGAAAACTGCCATTCAGAATGGAAGTTGTAAAGCTTAAAGAAGATACAGATGGCAATTGAGATGTTGTCAACTTGTTTTGCAGGCAATGGGGCGAATTTTTGTTGGTTTGTGCCAAGTTGGAGCATGGGGATGTTTTGATGAATTTAACCGTCTGGAGGAGCGCATGTTGTCAGCTGTGTCTCAGCAGATCCAGACTATTCAGGAGGCACTGAAAGAACTGGCCAACCCAGAGAAAAAGGAAAAGAGTAGTAGGTTTTTTTTTCTGTCTTTACCAATATAAAAAAATCATGGGTTTTCCACTCACATCTCAATCTGCTTCCTTTTGACTTCATTAGAGGACTTTGCAAAAAGTTAGTGTGTTTTGTTTCTGAGATAAGGCATTAAGGATAGTAAGATTGGTAACAAAAGTATATGTATCTTCTTACACAGCTTGACACTTATGGAGCATTCATGTGATGCTGTTGTTTTACGCATTGTTATAGAGACAGGGTATCAAGAATGTGACAAAAAGTTAAAAAGAGTAGGACTGTGATTTTTTAAGAAGCCACCAGGACGCAGAGTTTTTTTTTCAAATGATTGGATTCAGTTCATTACAAGATATTCCAATTACAATTTTACCTTAGTGTTAGCTGTTAATGTTACTATATATTTATATTTACAGTTCAGACAGGAGGCGGGCCGGATGGCTGGTGCCTTACACAGGGTCGTCCTAGACATTTCATGTGGAGCTGATTGGACGTCAAGTGAAAGTTAACCCAGACATGGCCATCTTCATCACCATGAACCCAGGATATGCAGGCCGCTCCAATCTGCCAGACAACTTGAAAAAGCTGTTCCGCAGTCTGGCCATGACAAAACCTGACCGCCAACTTATTGCTCAAGTCATGCTGTACTCCCAGGGTTTCCGACAAGCAGAAAAACTGGCCAGCAAGATTGTACCCTTCTTTCAGTAAGTACTATTTGATAGCCTTTAACAGGTTGTGTACTCTCAGTTTTACTTAACATTATTTTGTGTATATTATAGTACACGTTTCAGTAAATCTTGAATGTTAGGTGCTGATGTCAAGAGTGGTCTGGTGGCACAGTTGTCACCAACACAGTGAGGATCAGGTACCTTGGAGTCATGTTTTCCTTGTGCCATCTAGCCTTCTTATTAATAATTATTCAGAAATTAATTCAAAAAAATGTTTGTCTAACATCATCTGTGTCTTCTAGGTTAATGTTGACCTGGAATATCAAAGAGAAATTCTGTACTGTGCAGGCTTTGTGATGAGCAGCTGTCTCCTCAGTCTCATTATGACTTTGGATTGCGAGCCCTGAAGAGTGTGCTAGTCAGTGCAGGTAACATCAAACGTGACCGAATCCAGCGGGTGAAGCAGGGCCTATTGAGAGGGGAGAGCCTGTTAATGAGACAACCATTGCTGAAAATGTTCCAGAACAGGAGGTATGATATTACAACTTAGGTTCTGCTGTGAATTGAGCACAAGAAGTTGTTAGAATCCTGTGTTCATGATGCTGCAAGAAGGAATGGCTGAGAGCAGAACTTGTCTAAATGACAATTAAAAAAAACCCCAGTGGATAGTCGAGAAAAGTAATTTTAGTCAAGAAATATATTGCTCTAGCTCTCTGATGTTGTCTTAAAAAGAATGGTTTTGTTTTTGCCAGATTCTCATTCAGAGTGTGATGGAGACCATGGTACCAAAGCTAGTGGCTGAAGACATTCCTCTTCTGCACTCTCTCTTGTCTGATGTCTTCCCTGGTGTTGCCTATACACCTGCTCAAATGCTGGAGCTGCGGCGTGAGCTGCGAAAGATGTGTTCAGAAATGTACCTCACATATGGAGAGAATGATGAACAAGGCACGCAGTGGGTAGAGAAGGTAACAGTTCAGAATTATTTTCATTACTTAGCAATATGTGGTTATTCAAATCTGTTTTACAGCAAGAGAAATAATGATTTTTTAATGTTTGTAAAAGTATTGTTTTGCAAGAAGTAAATTATATCTGCATAGATTGAAACAGCATTGTGTTAACAGATGGTTTTTGTGAGAATATCTTTTAAAGAGGTTTGTTGACTATATGTCTAGATGTCACTTGGGTGACATTGCAAAGCAAAGATATAGTAAAATGTATGGAAAAGCAGTACCTTGGTCACTGTAGTTTAAAGTGATGACACTCATACTTAGCGAGAATAGGGTTGCTTGTTTTGGGCAATCTTGTTTCATTGCTGTTCTGGATTTAATATATTAGAGAGAGGTTGATGTCTGTGACAGAATTGTTATGTGTTCGGTGTAACTGTTACAAGAATGTTGATGTACCATTAGTGTTACAAGGAGGGTAATGTTTATATTTCTATATCAGGAGTGTTCTGCTTGATGTAACTATTATGAGACTTTTGATGTTAGATGTTACAAGGCAAGTGGTGGTATTGCAGGTACTTCAGCTGTACCAGATCACAGCCCTGCACCATGGCCTCATGATGGTTGGACCCAGTGGCAGTGGCAAATCCACAGCCTGGCGAGTGCTGCTGAAGGCTTTGGAAAGATTGGAAGGCATCGAGGGAGTGGCTCATGTCATTGATCCCAAGGTCAGCTTGCTTCACAATTATTAATGCTGACCCTTTTGTGCACTCATTTGGAGGTGCAGATGCCTTCATACAGAGGTTACTCCTCTTGACCCTACCCCAACACATTTAAGAAATCAAGATCTGATCACGTTGCATCCCCAGCTCATGAATACTCATTCTGTCCTTGTCCCACCCAAGCACACAGGCACAGACCTTTCATATTATTTGAGTTTTTTACAAGTTTTTGGTAAATCTTGAATGTGTGATATATATGAGGTTTCGTGTGTTTGATGAAGTCACTAAACAGGGTGGTATTTGTGCAGTCTATCTCCAAGGAGGCCTTGTATGGAAACCTGGATCCCAACACACGGGAATGGACAGATGGTCTTTTCACTCATATCTTGAGAAAGTGAGTAATGGTGCAAGAACTGCCTGACGTTCAGCTGTAAGATCTTGCATTCAGTGTGTTAGTTGTGTGTTGTTCATGTTCGCCTAATTTTTGTTGCACATGGAGGCCAGCTTTTGAGATAAAACAGTCATCTGCAAAGCATCCACAGGTTCACACAGCTTGGTGTCGTGGGGCATCGGTGATAGCCAGACCTCTGCCCTCAGTTCCTAGAGGAGCCTCCACACCTGTAGGGTTCGTAGGGTCCTTACCTAGCCTTACAAATCCTTACATTTAGATTTTTTGCCATAAGGCCTTATAAGTCCTTATATTTGTCATGCGGTCCTTACAAGTCCTCACATATGTCATTACATTTTCTCTGTAACCCTTACAAATATTACCACCAATTTGTATTTCATACCTCTTACAAATTTACAAATTCGTTTTTAGAGTCCACATCAGTGCAAAATGCAGACAATTCTTGTCCTCACCACCATTTTAGTCACATGACTGCCAAGTCTTGTTTGTGGCATGGACTTACTGTTTCACAGGATTTTAGTCTTGACTATTAAAAAAATTACATGGAAGTGTTCTTTTCAGGAGCACTTGCTGAAGGAAAAAAAATATTAAAGATTGTTTGTTGCAACAAGACATGAAAGAAAAACATTGTGCCTGATGTGTCAGCAGTTGTTATTTCTCAATTCTGTTCTTAGCTTCAGTAGCTGGTTATTGTAAGCAGCTTGTAGGACAGACAGGGCATTTGTTAGGACCACTTTTGAGTCTGTGCTTGCTTTGCTGCTGATGTGTTAAAGCCACTGAAACAGTTCAGACTAACCAGTTTTGTTCTTTATTGGTTCTGTTGTGCTATCATTGAATACACTTTCAGCTTCTCCATCACTGGCAGCACAAGAAACAAGGATAGGGTCAGGTTAGAGCATGTTGTTGGATGTGTGTCCGCAGTTGCCAGCCATAATTCCCATCTCATGTTAGATGTGTTTCCAGTATTTCTGGCTATGAATTTCCTCTTTTATGTCTAGTCCATAAAGCTGGGCATGTCATCTGTGATCCCTCTAACCCAGCAGACCATTTGTTTGTGCCCCTGGCATCAGGCTGTCCAGTCAAGACTATTTGCTATCAGCACAACTTACTTCCTGAGGCACTTTTGTCACTTTCTGGGGTTCATGCATTGTATTGCATATATTAAGGATGAGACTGTATGTGTAGGGGTGTATGAATCATGCTGTGATGCCTCACAGGTGGAGTTTGGAAACAAATCTGTAAAGTTGTGCATTTGATTGTTGATGGAAACTTTTGATGTCTTGTACTTAGGATCATTGACAATGTACGTGGAGAGCTGTCCAAACGTCAGTGGATCATCTTTGACGGTGATGTGGACCCAGAGTGGGTGGAGAACCTTAACTCTGTGCTTGATGACAACAAACTCCTCACCCTGCCCAATGGTGAACGTTTAGGTATTCCACCCAATGTAAGTGCAATTTTATTAACACACACACATTAATAGTTACAAATTATTTGTAGGTGTGCAGTGTGTTTTAGATGTAAAGCATGCACAGTTTGATTTTACTTACACATCCCTGCTTGCAGAAGATTACTGGTTTGTTTGTAGGTGCGCATCATGTTTGAAGTTCAGGACCTGAAGTATGCAACACTGGCTACTGTCAGTCGCTGTGGGATGGTGTGGTTCAGTGAAGATGTGCTGTCTACAGACATGATCTTTGAGAACTACCTACAGACACTGCGGCATGTACCTCTGGAAGAAAGTGAAGAGGATGTCAAGTATATGTCACGAGCTGGCACTGGTGCAGGAGACGCTAAGGAAGAAGAGGTTTCACCTACTCTCCAAGTATGTATCTGGTATCACAGGTCTGTACTGTTGGCTTAGAACACTATAATCTACCGCAGCAAGCCCTAGGGATTTACAGCATTTTTGAACATTTGTTGACTTCCCACTAGAGGCTTCATAAAATGGTCTTTTCAGACAGAAGAACCGAAAATTCTCATCTCTGCTTAACATATCTTCATTAGCCCTTTCTGTGTCTATTATCAAATGTTCAAGGAAAAGCAAACCCAAAAGAAAAATCTAATTTAAAAAAAAAAGGTACCCTAATACATCTTCATTGAAATAAAAAGAATGATTTGTTGAAAGAGTAAATTAAATTTTGGAGATTATATTATCAAGGCTTAGGTTTGGTACTTAAAGCAATTCCCATTTTGCACCAGCACATTGATCTATACTCACTTTTGCTTTATCAAGTTTTTGTAATAGTTAAAACTACACATTCTTCTTTTTTTTAAGGAATAGTTTTAATCAGAAGTTCCACATATTTCCAATTTGACATACTTGTAGAAAAATGGATTCTTACAAATTTTGAAAGCACTGATATTTTTTTCTCTTTTGTGTGGCAATAACTTTAACATGGTTAATAAGCAGTTGTGGCCTGCAATCGTTGTGCTGTTACTGTTTTGTACAGCAGTTTCTATTAAATATTTCACAGGTTCAGAGGGATGCAGCCGTCTTGTTAGCCCCCTTCTTTTCCTTGGATGGTATCATTATGAAGTGCCTGGAGTTTGGCAAGGACTTGGATCACATCATGGACTTTACCCGTCTCAGGGCCCTTAATTCATTGTTTTCCATGCTCAACCAGGGAGTGCGCAATGTTTTGGCATACAACCGCAGTCATGATTTCCCCATGCAGGTAAGAAAGGTTACAAAATATTCTATCATGTTTAGGTATAAATGGGGCAGAGGAAGTTGATGTGTGATTCTTTATTACCATGTAAATTATGTAAGTCAGAAATGACTTCCCATAGAGGAATCATTTTACTGTAGGTAGCAGTCTGAGAGTAACTTTATCTGTTGTGGAGAGCATTGCTTCATAAAACTGGAAAAGTGTGCTTCTTGTATGTTAGCACCTCTTTCAAGATTCTAGTAACAATCCCAACCATCTGCTGACTTGGAACCATATAGATATGTCCTCTTCCACAGGCTGATCACATGGAGAGGTACCTGAGCAAGTACCTGGTCTACAGTTTACTGTGGTCCATCACAGGTGATAGTCGCCTTAAGGTTCGCCAGGAGCTTGGAGATTACTTGCGTGGAATCACTACTGTGCCACTGCCGCCCACTACCAACGCACTCATCATCGACTATGAAGTATATTGAAGTTTCCCTGTTTCTCTACATTTAGAAACTACATTTATCACCTGACTAATAAGATGTTTACCTGCTTTGTTCACTTACATTTAGCTGAACAAAGAGATTACCCAAATTGAAAGATTTGTAGTTGTAAGTGATCTTTCAGTCTTTTTCCAAATGAAAGGATTGTTAATACACTTGAACATAGGTTTGTCATAATAAATCACTTATGTAAACACACATTTAGACTTGCTAAGTGTGTATAATTACATTTGTGTTCATGTAAAAGGTATGTTTAACAGTATCTGAGTAGTGATGCCATGTTGAAAAAGGTAGTATGGTTGTTCTCATTGCTTTTGAGTTTGACTTTATCAAGAAAATGTTCTACTTTAGAATGATTTTCTGCTGGCTGGTTTGCCTTTTGTGTACATACTTTCTGTTGGCAAATTCTAGAATGGGGCATATGGTTGGTGCAGGTATCACCAGCAGGGGAATGGGTCCCCTGGCAGTCCAAGGTACCGAAAGTTGAGGTTGAAACACACAAGGTGGCAGCAGCTGACCTGGTCATTCCAACCATTGATACTGTGCGCCATGAGAGCTTGTTGTACACGTGGCTGGCAGAGCACAAACCTTTGGTGCTATGTGGTCCTCCAGGTTCTGGTAAAACCATGACGCTCTTCAGTGCCTTGCGTGCACTACCTGACATGGAGGTGAATCTCCACTCTGCCTTCTCAACTTGTTTATTGATGCTGTTATTTTTTTGTTTGTTGAGTATTTCAGTTTGTAAGGCTTTCCAAACTGACTTAAAGACTGTATACTTCTTAACAAGTAGCTTTCTCTTAAAATTTCTTATTTGCAATAGTTCTTTGTGGATTGCAGTTAAAATCTTTAGATGTATGTTTATTAAAGCTTGGTCTTAGTTTATGTGAGTTATGTGAAACAATACAGTACAATATGTTGTCTGTTTTAGGTCGGCACTTGAAGCACCCCAATATTTCAGAACTATACACTTAGCTCACTATTTAAAAATGTTTACTGACAATGACCATGCATTAAGTATGTTCCTCTTGGAACAATACAAACATTGTTTTCTGTTATGTGGCTTTATAGGTAGTAGGCTTGAACTTCTCAAGCGCAACTACACCAGAACTACTGCTCAAGACATTTGACCATTACTGTGAGTTCCGGCGCACCCCCAATGGCATTGTCCTTTCTCCCATTCAGCTGAATAAGTGGCTTGTGCTCTTTTGTGATGAGATCAACCTGCCAGACATGGACAAGTATGGTAAGTGACATTCTGCCTTAAGGCCAAATTGCCTATTATCTAAACATTTCCCATCAGTTTTGATAGTTTGTTTTATGTGGACACTAGCATCTTAGCTGTTTTCACAATGCATTTTGAAAAGTGCATTTTGTAAAATGCATTTATACCTGAATTCCATAAATATTACTCCTAATGCCCTTTCCCATAATGCTAGTCCTTTTTCACATCCTTCTTTTTGCAATATCATGTTACTCTCAGCTCTTCTTCTTGTTATTTGGTTCCTCTTTATGTGTTCGGTATTTGATTTTATTCTTCGTTTAGTACGGTTGTTCATTCTCTTATAGCTTATATGTTATTTATTTTCCTGTCCCTCGTATGCTGTCCATGTTTCATTCTTGTCCTTAAGTTCTAAGAGCATGCTTTTTAGGAGTGTGAGTATATACGTTACAAATTTTGCATTTATTATTATTCTTAATTTTATGTGTATATAAAATGCATTTGCATAGTGTATCCTCTGTATGGTGGTTCAGTCTGTTACCTGATCAGCTTCGGTCTTGTTTGTGTCCAGGCACACAGCGTGTCATTTCCTTCCTGCGTCAGATGATGGAGCATGGTGGCTTTTACCGTACCTCTGACCAAGCATGGGTACAGTTTGAGAGGATTCAGTTTGTGGGTGCATGCAATCCGCCGACTGACCCTGGTCGAAAGCCACTTTCTCACAGGTGTGTCAACAATAAACATTCATTTGAATCTAGGCTGTGATTTGAAAAGAAAAACTTGGAAGGCAGTACTTGTCACATTACGTATAATGAGAAGTAATGCATCTTGGACATAAATGTTTGCAGATTTCTGCGTCATGTACCAGTGGTGTATGTGGACTACCCAGGTGAAATGTCACTAAAGCAGATTTATGGAACATTCAACCGTGCAATGCTTCGCCTTGTGCCCAGTCTCAAGCCATATTCAGACCCACTGACTAACGCCATGGTGGAGTTCTACATCATGTCGCAGGTCAGGGGTTGGGATGGAACATCTGTTTCTTGTCTTCTTTACATGTGGCATGTGTTTACAGGGCTGGATGCCTTGCCCTCTAACCTTAGTTGCTGGCTTGGCTTAAAGTACCCATTCTCCTCTTGCCCTTTTTGTCTTTTTTCCTTGTTTGTTGAAAGCCTGGTGTTTACAGAAGTTGTTGGGGAGATTACACCTTTTCCGACCACATGATTCCCTTCTGCCTGTGTTCCTGTTTCTTGCCTGTACCATATGTTTTTTTTCCTGTATCCTATTGGATGTTTCTGATTGTATCCTGTGAGATGTCCCTATGTTCTGTACATGTATCCTGAATGTGTTGATGGCTATGTCCTGTGCTCCTAATTGTATCCTGCCTGTCTTCACAGGAGAGATTTACCCAGGACATGCAGCCCCACTATATCTACAGTCCCCGTGAAATGACACGATGGGTGAGAGGCATATGTGAGGCCATCAGACCCATGGAGACTTTAAGCCTGGAGGGACTAGTCCGCATCTGGGCACATGAGGCTCTACGCCTTTTCCAGGACAGGTCTGAAATCATGTCTTACCTCTCATCTGCTCAGTTTTGGCTAATGAGATTTACCAGGTGTCATAAATATTCCATGTTACTATATCTCTTTGAATGGTCTAAAATAAATATTACCTTAACGAGAAAAAGAGTAATTGAAGATTAATTTTTCTGTAGGTTAATTGAAGATGAGGAACGTCTCTGGACTGATCAAAATGTAGATGCTGTGGCAATAAAGCACTTCCCTAACATTGACCGTGAAGTTGCTCTTTGTCGCCCCATCCTCTTCAGCAAGTGGCTGTCCAAAGACTATGTTCCAGTGGACCGCGAGGTGCTCCGTGAATACACCAAGGCTAGGCTAAAGGCAAGTGCTGCATAGCTTCAGTAAAGAAGAGAATAGAAAATATTCATGAAAACTAGATTAAAAGAAAAAGTAGGCTGTAATGGTCTTGTATTTATTAACTGACAGGTATTCTATGAAGAAGAGCTGGATGTTCCACTGGTGCTGTTTGATGAAGTTTTGGACCATGTGCTGCGCATTGACCGTATTTTCCGGCAGCCCCAGGGACACCTGCTACTGATTGGTGTGAGCGGCTCAGGAAAAACTACTCTGTCCCGTTTTGTGGCCTGGATGAATGGATTAAGTGTGTACCAGATCAAGGTGCACAACAAATACACTGCTGCTGATTTTGATGAAGACCTGCGAACAGTCTTGAGAAGATCTGGTTGCAAGGTCTGTGTTGTTTTTTTTTATGAAAGTTTTACTGTAATGTTACACAGAATTTTGCTGGCATCCCTCAGTGGGTTATCTTTCCCTTTTATTTAATTTAAAAACATAAACATTTTTCCCATAACATATCAACTTTGGATTACTTTAATCCCTCAGTCTTTGTGATCATGGAAAGTGGGAAGGAGAAGAGCATGAGAAATGAAGTTTCAGCAACTGTATCATTTGGTTGTTTTTTTTTTTAATCTCTTTCTGCCAGGATGAAAAGATCTGCTTCATCATGGATGAGTCCAATGTTTTGGACTCCAGCTTTCTAGAGCGTATGAATACACTGCTGGCTAACGGTGAGGTTCCTGGCTTGTTTGAGGGTGACGAGTACACGACCTTGATGACTCAGTGTAAAGAGGGGGCAGCACGGGAAGGTCTGATGTTGGACTCTGCAGAGGAACTGTACAAGTGGTTTACAGGACAGGTCAGTCTCTAGAGCTTCCACCGGCAAAATCCATTTCTTAAAGTTTTGTTTGTTTCTGGAGAGTGGTTTTTTTTTCCCTAGTGTTCATCCTTGATTACAATGTTTGAGGTTAATTTTTAATTAGTTTTAGTTATGTGCTACATTATCTTTCACTTTAAAATTGTCCACTTTTGGAAACAGTCTGAAGCTATCCCTCTTGTAAACTTTGGCAAATTAGCTGTTGGGAGTGACTGAGGAGTGAAGGTTAGAGGAAGTCAAGTGCCTGAGCTTGAAGTTTCATCTTGAAGCATACAAAGTGGGACTTATCTGACAAAAAAATTTGTGGGATGATAGTGAGGATTCTGCTGTGGCATTTTGTACCAAAGTTTTCTGAGTGCATAAATCTAGATGGTAAAACCTTCCTTTCAGCACTGTAGCTTTGTCTTTGGGCTGTTCTGTACCAGGTGATCAAGAACCTTCACGTGGTCTTTACCATGAATCCATCTTCAGAAGGTCTTAAGGACAGAGCTGCCACATCCCCAGCCCTTTTCAACAGGTGAGACTTGACAAGTGGAGATTGCAGCCATCTCTGTCCATGACATTCTTTTATTTATAAGTGTGTACCAGTCAGGGGCACATGCTGATTTGTTCTAGGATTACTGTTTTTTCTTCAACTTTACCAGATGATTGTTAGGAGGTTAAGGGCTACAACTGCTCTTGAATAGTCGGATCGTCTGGTAAACATTTTACAGGCACAATTTTATTTCTTCCTTAACTTTAACAGACAGCCCGATCATAAAGAGAGCAGTTGTAGCCCTTAACCTCCTAATAGTCTAGTCATCTTGTAAGTATTGAAGAAAGACAATTTACAAGCAGAATTTCATTTTTCTGTTATACAGTCTCAAGGATATTGTTTGCATTTCTTCAGGTGTGTCTTGAACTGGTTTGGTGACTGGTCAAAAGGGGCTCTGTATCAGGTGGGCAAAGAGTTTACTAGCAAGATGGACCTGGAAAAAGGGGGTGTAAGTTTTACTTTGTTTGGACCATATTAACTCCTGTTGCTACCATATATAGTTAAAATTGTCAAAATACATGCTTTTTATCTTTTTTCCTTCATAATGAATTTTGGCAAGATGCTTGTTGTAATCAGGCAGAATAAAGTGACAGATGTGACTTACAGTACACCCATCATTTGAGCTCTAAATATGACAACAAAATATTACCTCTAAATGTGACAAGACAAAATTTGAAAAAAAAAATTGTTTTATCAGTATTCAGCACCTTCCAACTTCCCTGTCGCCTATGAAGGCCTGTCACCAAACCCAAGTCACCGGGAAGCTGTGGTGAATGCATTTGTTTATGTTCATCAATCTCTGCACCAAGCCAACAGCCGCATCAGCCGTCGTGGTGGGCGCACTACAGCTGTTACTCCACGCCATTATCTCGATTTCATCAACCACTATGTAAGTGCAGTTTTGCGCAGGTAAACTATTAACCACTTCTCAGTACATAGTGACCTGTCCTTCACTGACTTTACCAGATGATAGGAGACACACCTGTCTTTACCTTCTAACCATGTGAAATTTGCTTCTGTTTTCCAGACTTTAAGGATGGCCTTTTAAGCTCTTGTGGTCAAAGAATTTATAAGAAAAGCATTCTGAATATTTTGCTATTATCATTCGTCATTTTATTCTACTATCTTAGTATTGGCAGCTGTAAACACTGAGAGTTCAGTGGGGTGACATTATGGATCCAAAGAATGTTGGCGACACTGGCTTAACAAAGATGTTTGTGAGATACTGGGAATTAAATCAGTATTAGATACCATACATGCATGTGTGTGTTTGGATGTACCTGTGTGACACTGGCTTACCAAAGCTGTTTATAAGATGCTAGGAGTTAAGCATTTAATGTATGCATATATATGTGTGTGTGTTATGTGCTCATGCCTGTGTGCCTCTATGTCTGCAGGTGAAGCTGTATCAGGAAAAGCGATCAGACCTGGAGGAGCAGCAGCTTCATTTAAATGTGGGTCTGCAAAAAATTCGTGAGACTGTACAGCAGGTGGAGGAACTTCAAAAGTCACTCTCCATAAAGCGCATTGAACTGGAAGAGAAAAACAATGCTGCCAACCTCAAACTAAAACAGATGGTAAGTTCCTATCTTCCTTCATTACAAACTGCAAGGGCATGTACATTTTGTGGTCTTGCCTTGAGCATGGGGCAAGATAAAGTATGAAATAAATATTTTATTGCATATAGCCATTGAAAATAGTCCAGATTCAAATAAAATGGATGTCCAAATAAAGATGCTTTTGGATGCAGGTGAAAGACCAGCAGGAGGCAGAACGCAAGAAGGTGACTTCCCAGGAGATCCAGCAGGCACTCATTGAACAAACCAAAGTCATCAATGAGAAGCAATCCAGTGTCATGGCAGATTTGGCCCAGGTGGAGCCTGCAGTCATTGAGGCTCAGAATGGTATGTTGCATTCTCTGTTATGGCATTCACATTTGATTTCAAGGTATTACATCTGTTATTTTCCTTGTAACTCTTAATATAAAAGTCATACTTTTGTTAGCTAATAAACATGATATACATATTTAACTACAACTTGCCACTTCAGAATAACCTTGTTGACTTTTGGAATATGTAATAAAAAGAATGCTTTAGATTGACTTTTTGAACATGTATTAAAAAGAATGGCTCAGAAACATAGACTTTTCAAGTGACTACATGGACATGTGCACATTCCCGATGTAGTCCTCTGATTTGTTTAGTTAATGAATCCCTGCTCTTTCTCCTTATGCTTGTATGCTGATATTTTGTGGATGGAGGTTCCTTGTCTGCTGTTTTTGTTGTTTTTTTTTGTCTTCCTTTGGCAACTCCTTGGACAGAGTAGAATGTCACCTGACAACATGAATGCTTGTTTACCACAACAGCACACAATGCACTCTCTGCACACACTCTTCAGAAATCTCAACAGCAATCAAAGCAGCATTTCCCGTCCACTTTATTAGTGTCATGCATGATCTTAAGCAAGTGTTTTATTTACCTGATTATTATTAGAGATGTGCAGTGTGCCACTAGGAAAGTCTTATAAGCATGTCTGTAAACTGTAGAAAAACAAGCCTCTAATGTGTTTTTCCTTCTGTCAATAAATAGTATTGTCTCGTTAAGTAAGCAGAGTGTGGCAAGCTGAATAATATTGGCATGTCTCGTGTAGACAATCTCAGATGCGTTTTAATCACTTGTTTAGTAGTTTGTTGTCTAATGAAGGAATTTCTGTAAACTGCACAACTTACTTCCATTGCTGTTAGTTTTGCTAATGAAAATATTGGTCAGTTTTAATTCCTAATTGATACTGACTAGTGTGTCTGGCTTATACATATCAGTGCATAGCAGGAATGCCTTAACATAGGTCAACAGAAAATTTTAAAAAAAAAGTACTTCAGTATAAATGTTCTGCAAAACTGGAAATGTCCTCCATGACCTTTCCATTTGGATTGCACAAGATTTGCATAGAAGCAAAGCTGTCAGATGTGTAAGTTTGTGAAAACATCCCTCCTCTCCCTTTTATTTTTTTTGGTGGAACACCTTGGATACAAGTAAACATTCAGTTTGGGGTTTAAAGGTTTTTTTAAGTTTTATTTTATGTTATTATCAGACTGAGCTTTTGCATGAATCACTGCTTGTGTAAAAGCTTTTGTGCTTTATTTTTGCCTCAATGTGCACTGCCCTACCCATTGCTGCATTGCAAAGCTGTCAAATCGATCAAGAAACAGCACTTGGTGGAGGTGAAGTCACTGGCAAACCCCCCAGCTGCTGTCAAACTGGCAGTGGAGTCCATCTGTGTGCTTCTGGGGGAGGGAGAGCCTGACTGGAAACAATTGCGTGGAATCATCATGCGAGAGAACTTCATCTCCACCATCGTCAACTTCAAGACTGATGATATAACGTGAGTGCTTTCTGCAGGGCCTTCTTACCTCCAGTTTCCCCTGGTCCACTCTACCCATTGTTGAACCATTCAGTGTGATCTATGTGTCTCTGTCTTATGAAATCTGCTGTGAAAATGCTTGGGCACATGAGTGAGGTCTGTGTTCCCAGGTCTTGTAGGACAGTGCATGTGATGACTGTCCTCATGGTTATTTCACAGCAGGTTGCATAATGTGTGTGCTTTTCCCTCCTGGATGCTGCTGCAGCACACAACACCAACACAGATATGTTTGGGAAAAAGAAAACAGAAAAATATAACAGGTAGGCAGGTTAGAGCTAAACCTCGACGTAGGTGAGGAGTTGTGCAGTGGTGCTGATCATGGTGTTGGCCTGGTGCAGCTGTGAAGTCTATAAAGAAGAAGGACCTAGTGGAGATACGATCCATGGGCAACCCCCCACCAGTGGTGAAGCTGGCCTTGGAGGCCATCTGTCTTCTGCTTGGGGAGAATGCCTCCGACTGGAAAGTTATCCGGGCGGTCATCATGAAAGACTCCTTCATTTCCAGCATTGTCTCCTATAAGACTGACGACATCACGTGAGTAGGCGCTGCAGGCCAACACAGGCCCTGGACCTGGGTGTAGAGTGATGGCTGCATGGATGTCGCGCTTACAGTTCACTCTGCTTTTGTTCTTGTAAAACTCATTGGTCTCAGTTTATGATTTGAGATAACTGATACAACTGCTGGAAGGAGTAGATAGAAACATGATATGGAGCCTACTATTCCCTCTGCTTTCTATTTTTGTTGTAAACTTGTCATTGGCCTTTATTTAGGATTTGTGCCTAATGAATAGTCACATGCACGCTAGAGAGTTGGCTGATAGACTAATGGTAGATAGGTGAGAGGTTGAGATCAAATACTTTATCACTGCAATGCTACATATTTATTGACATAAATTGTGTTCAAGATGTGCAATATTTTAATTTAGCTTCCAACATTCCTCAAATTGCAGTACAAAAGCTACTCACTTTGATAATGACCCAAGTTGGTAGTGCTTAAAGGCCAAATGTCCACTGTTGGGCAGGAAAGATCCAGTGGAGAGAGGTGAGGATACTGGTCTGGCCAGATAGAAGCAGCTAGTGAAGAATGACCACTAGGAGAGCCGAACCATGTGCTCCTCACCTACCTCCCTGGGGTCAAATCATTCTTTGCCCTGTACCATAGAAGTTTTGCCTTTGATGTTTTTTGTGGGTAGAGAAAGTCTTTTTTTCTTAAATGGCCTTTAAATTCTTAAGAGTAGAAGGGCAAAAAAGTGACTTGTCCTTCCGTTGAATCAGCTGTTATTTTAGGGAATTTCCATGTTCAATTACTCTTGACATGCTAGTGAAGAGAAGCAAAGACTCTTTGCTAGGCGCATGTTAGCGTTGGTGTCCATGGTGCCTCACATCCTCTCACTAGCCTGCACCTTTTTTATAGTTCATTCTTTAGACTCAGATATGTGGTCTGGATTTAGGGCAGTTACTATTTACTGTCGTTATTTGTTATAACTTGAGCATGACGGTTTTGTTATCATCTTCAGAATAAACCCTTAGATTTTTTATCATCATCAAAAGGCTACTTCTTATATGAGAAAAATTTATCAGTTGTCTGACTTTTTCCCTTGTCCCATGATGAGATCTTAATCTTTTGTTGAACTTTATGTTTGAGCATGATGGCTGTGTATATGTATTGAATTAAATATTAGCATTTGTTACTATTCTTTATTGAAATAAATGACACCTAACCCAATAAATTGT
The DNA here is from genome assembly GCF_003073045.1 of Pomacea canaliculata. Lineage (NCBI taxonomy): Eukaryota > Metazoa > Mollusca > Gastropoda > Architaenioglossa > Ampullariidae > Pomacea > Pomacea canaliculata. The sequence goes on from NC_037597.1 coordinate 1,999,606, forward strand.
ATATCTAGTAGACATGAAAGTGTCAAAGAAACTTTGATGTTGCCAAGTAATGTAAAGAACAGAATCTTGTTTGGATCTTCTTAGCTGATGATCTAACTGATATGAACAAAGACTTTCATTACAATGACAAATAAGTGAGTTTTAGTAAGGAAGGATTTAGCTTTTGCTTTATCCCTCTACATTTATATGTGTAAATTGGTAGTGCCTGTGGATATTTAAGGTATCATCTTGTTTCTTGTTTGAATATAATCTAGTAATTTGTAAAAATATTTATGTAAGGGATGACATTCGAAGCAAGATGAAGAGCAAATATCTGAATAATCCTGATTACAACTATGAGAAAGTCAATCGTGCCAGCTTGGCATGTGGCCCTATGGTCAAGTGGGCCATAGCACAGGTGAGAGATATTTCTGCATTGATGTTTGTTGGATCCAGGCTGTTTACTGTGTAATCTAACTGCTACTGCATTAAAGTGGAGTGATCAGTGGTCACATGATTGCAGTGGTTGCAATCTGTGCCCAGTTTGTTAAAGTGTTACACAGTATTTAAGTTTTTAGAATCAGTTCATTTTTTGCGTATTTTTATTTTAAAAGAAAAATTAATGTTCTGGGTATATGTTGTAGTGAGATGGTTATCTACTTATATAAATTTGATCTATAGTTTGATTTTTGTTTAAATGTGAATGCTTACGAGCAGTATTATACTAATATTCACTTCCACGACCTCTCGGAGGAGGCTGTGCAATGTAGCCTGGGGCTTGGCGTCCCTGATTTGAAGCTGGTTCAAAGCCTGTTGGGGCCTATGGCTGGTACGTTCTTCTTGCCCACCTAGCAGCTGCTTGCAAGTGAAGGTCAAGGTCTTCCATATTCCATGCCCTAGACATGGTGAACCACTTATATTCACTCCATCCTAGAACGGGGCTCTTTAGTTTTCTACCTTTCTGAAATGTTGAGATGTGAATAGGATAAAAAGCATATACAAAACAAACTTGGTGTACATGCAGATTAACTATGCGGACATGCTGAAGCGCGTGGAGCCTCTGCGCAATGAACTGCAGGAGCTGGAGACTCAAGCAGAAGAGAACCGCTTGAAGGGGGAGGAGGTCAACAAGCTCATCCAGGGGCTGGAGCAGTCCATCGCCAAGTACAAAGAAGAATATGCTGTCCTCATCTCACAGGCACAGGCCATCAAGGCAGACCTGTCAGCCGTTGAGGCCAAGGTGCAGTGGGAATTCTATTTGTTGTCATGACAGTAACAGCATTAACAATAGATTTGCTCATTCCTGTCGGAGTGAAGGGGCAATATTATAGAGACATTAAAAATGCAAAATGAAACCCTAAAGTATTTAACAGAAAATTGCAAAAGTACTTCGTAAACAAAATGGTGAAGAAGACAGTTTATAAAGGAAAAAAGCAAAGGAAAAATTGGAAGAAATGGTAGTCATGAAAGATATTGGTAAAAGAAATGTCTGTAATACCTTCCATGCAGACAGTGTAGAAAAGGATATAGGCTTGAAATTCCAAAAGCTGGACATGAAAACAAAAACAAAGAGACACAGTAAATTTTAATTGCTTAAGCAGATTTGTTTTTGTGATAACCCATTGCTGGTGGCTCATCAGGAGATTATCTGTCCTCAAAATAAGGCACATTTTATGATTTTAAATAATATAAAATAGCTATCACAGTTAATTCATCACTAAAGGTAATATGCAATAATTTATGTTTCTTTTTTTGCCATTTTCCCATTAAGAGTCAATAGATTGCAAGGAAAGTAATTCCACATTCCCTTTCCCCCCACTCCTAAACCAAACACTGCATCCTTCACAAGCATAGTGAAACATCACCAGGATGGTTGCATGTACTACTTTCAGTTGTATTCCAGAATATTCTATTGTGCTTTCATGGCCACCAAAAACATCTTTTTTTTCTAACTCTTTCATGGAAACATTTGCTCTTGCTGCAGGTGGAGCGCAGTGTGGCCCTGCTGAACAGCCTGGCAAATGAGAAACAGCGTTGGGAGGCTGGCAGCGAGACTTTCAAGCACCAGATGGCCACGATCATTGGCGATGTTCTTCTGTCCTCAGCATTCATGGCATATGCTGGTTAGTTAACACATAATATTCAGCATGACTTGAGATAGCCTTATTCTCACGATTTAGATGTTTTTGAAGTGTATACTCTTCTAGATGCATGTGCATGCTTGCTTTTGTATGAGTAATTGAGAAATAAACATCGTTTTAAAGCGACTGCATAGCTTGCTTCTGGCTAAGTATCTTCTTGATGTTGTAGGCTACTTCGACCAACAGATGAGGCAAAACCTGTTTACCAACTGGTGCAATCATCTGCAAAATGCCATGATCCAGTATCGTCAGGACTTGGCTCGCACAGAGGTATTGCATATTACCATAGTCATAAATAAATGTTCCACGCTCAACTAGAGATACCTTTACAAGTCATTCCAAAATGTTTCTTGATGTACATGCTTGTATTTTGTGTTTTGTATTTTTTGTTTTCAAAATATGAAAATTCATGCATCCATTAGGTGCTTCTGTCAGATATTCTTTTTTTGTCTGGGTTATAGCAGAAGTCCACCCTGTCATTTCACTTACACTAAGACCAAATGAAACATAATGCTGTAATATCATGTATATTCTGCAGTGCAGTATCCTGTATGTTCTGTACATATCAATGAAGGTTGAGAAGTTTGGCAGAGTATCCTAATTTGTTACAGTACCTGTCCAACCCTGATGAGCGGCTCAGCTGGCAGGCTAATGCCCTTCCTACCGATGATCTGTGTACTGAGAATGCAATCATGCTCAGGCGCTACAACCGCTATCCTCTTATTGTTGACCCCTCAGGCCAGGCCACAGAATTCATCATGAATGAATATCGTGAGCGCAAGATCACCAAGACAAGGTGCTACCTTTTGTCCAGATGGTCTTGCTGTATTCTGTTGAAAAATGTTTAAGATAATCTTTCTTGATCCTCATAGAAAATGCTGCATTAGAAAATGTTAGTTTTGAATATTCATAAGCAGGCAGCTTATAGTTATACAAGTTGTTTTTAAAACCTCAGGAGATATATGTAGCATCAATGATTCACACACAATATTATGGATTAAATATAGTGTGAAATATGCATCAATGATTCATACACACAGTAATGTGGATTAATTAAATGTATGGAGTATGAAATGCACATCAATGATTCGTACTCACACTATGGATTGATTAAATATATAGTGTGAAATACTCATCTTTCCAGAGTTGAAATGAATGTTGAAAGCTTTCCTGTTACCTTGTGTATTATCATGTTTGTTATAGCTTTTTGGATGATGCATTTCGCAAGAACCTGGAGAGTGCTTTGCGTTTTGGCAACCCATTGCTTGTTCAGGTAATTAGGAGAATAATTTGTGTTTTGCGGTTGTTTATAATAATAAATGCAAAATTTGTAAAGCGCATACTCAACCTCTAAGGAGTTTACTCTTCGCACTTAAGAACAAGAACGAAATGTGGAGAACATACGAGGGACAGGAAAACAAAGATCATATAAACTATAAAAGAATGAACAACCGTACTTAACGAAGAATAAAATCAAATACAGTAAACACAAAGAGGAACCAGATAACGAGAACAAGAGCCGAGAGTAACCGGATATTGCAAAAGGAAGGATATGACAAAGGACTAGCATTGTGGGAAAGGTTGTTAGGCTAATCTTTACAGAAGAGGTGTGTTTTCAGTGAGTTTTTATGAGAGTTCTGCAGTTTTTGCAAAATCCTGTTAGCATCATAAAAAAGAAATGTTGGTGAATTCCTTGCATTGAACATGCTGCAACTTTAGCTTTGATTATCATTTACTCTTACAGGTGTAGCTGTGATTATAATTCACTCTCAGCATTTACCTAATGTCACTAACCCTTTTTCTCTGGAGTCATTACCATAAATCTACAGTGGTTACCCTTTACTGCCAGAACACATTGTTCTTTTCTCTACATCTTTGTGACTACTTCATGATCTTGTTCAGTGCTATGAGTTTGCCTTTGGCTAAGATATTGTGCTATACAAATTCTCACATTATTATTATACACTCACAACTGTAGTTCTGATTATAATTCACTCTCACAACTGAAACTGACAAGATTTCCTTTCTGTGCTTATCATGCTGTACACACTTTTATTTCTATTTAACTTCTAACATTAGTATGTCATGATTTAACTACTTTTCATTGATCTTAGTAAATATAGATCAGAACTTAAGAGCAGTGAATTGTGGAACTTTTGGTTCAAAGATTTAACTTGTTTCAGGATGTAGAGAGCTATGACCCCATCTTGAACCCAGTACTAAACCGAGAGTTGCGCCGCACAGGAGGTCGTGTGCTAATCACCCTTGGAGACCAAGACATTGATTTGTCTCCATCCTTTACCATCTTCTTGGCCACCAGAGACCCCAATGTATGGACAGTTCTCTTGCTGTTGTACTTGCTTAGATATAAGAAAAAATGCATAAAAAGCACTTATCTTCATTTGCATCACCTTTAAAATGTTTAAGAAAATAAAATTTACAGGGTATCTTTGCTCTTGAGTACTTTTGCACTTAAATCCACCACAATATGCTTGCAGGTTTCAAGATTTTTTATTTGTGGATTGTGTGCATGTCCTGTATTGACCCCACAGATAAGTGAAAATATGGATACAGTTGTGTTTACAGACTAATATGTTACTTTTCATTCTTATCACTTTAGAGGGATTTCCCACCTGACCTATGCTCTCGAGTGACATTTGTCAACTTTACTGTCACGCGCAGCAGTCTGCAGAGCCAGTGCCTCAATCAGGTATGGCATTATGTCTTCTCCTCCATCTGAACATATAGACATGCTAAGGATGATACAGATCTGCTGTACACAGGGGGTGCTATTCAGCAACCTGCAGACCTACTGTACGCAATGGCTGCCAAACAGCAATGTGTAGACATGAGAGGCGATGTGTAGACACACTTTATGCAGTGGGTCTCCCACAACATGCATTCCATGTATATGTGTGAGAGAGGATGTGGGCTTTATACCTGTTAGGTTAAAGATAACAAAACTGGAAAGGTTAGTAAAATACTTTTCATTGCTTTAAAGATTGGATTACTTTGATAGAAAATTTGATATATCAAAAATGCAGTAAAGTTGAAATACAAGTTATGGTGTGCTTTATAATAATATTTAATATGCTGTATAAAAATAGCAGACATGTTTTTCTGATGTCAGATGATTTTTAGTAAATAAAGCACAAATAAGTATAGAAATTGAGATTGATCCTCTATGTATAAATATGAAACCATTGCATGTTTCCATAGATTCTCAGTAAAAATTAAAACATCAAGCTAACAGCTGGCTTTCACCCACTGAAGTTTGAGGTTTTATCACTGTTTGTAGACACAATATCTTAACATTGTTTTTATCAAAGTGTTAAATCGGTATAAACACAGATTTCTGCCTTTTGCAGGTGTTGAAAACAGAGCGACCTGATGTAGATGAAAAACGCTCAGATCTTCTGAAACTGCAGGGTATTTAAATTATAAATTTCAAAATGTAGTCAGGGATGGGAATGTCTCGTAATTCTTTTTCATATCTCTATTTAAAGTCAGAGTTTGTTCACTATGGCCATGAGGAATAAAAAGTGGAGGAATGTGTTTTAGTGTCCATGTTTTTGTACTTGCTGCTTTTTTAGGGGTGGGGTGCAAGTGCTATAAGTTCTTACATCATTTGAAAATTAAGGCTTACAAGACAATATAGTGTGGACCTTGTTTTTGTGCCTAACATTAGAGTATTCCGTGCAGGTGAGTTCCAATTGCGACTGCGCCACCTGGAGAAGTCATTATTGCAGTCCCTCAATGATGCTAAAGGCAACATTTTGGATGATGACAGGTACTTTGTTCATTACACATGCCAACTGCAACACTTAACGCTAGTCTTATAAATTGATGGAATACCTTTTTCACATCAGCCACATTTTAAAACTAGAGGACATTAGATTTTTCCCAGATTAATGCCCTTGGTAAGAAGAAAAATGTTCTTCTGTGCTGTTGACAGCATCTTGACTCACTTAGAGACACTGAAGCATGAAGCAGCTGAGGTGGCGAAGAAGGTTGAGGAAACAGATGAGGTCATGGCTGAGGTAGAGACAACCTCTCAGCAGTACGTACCACTGGCTCAGAGCTGCAGCAGCATCTACTTTACTCTAGAAGCTATGCAGCAGGTGAGGCAGGCCTCCATCTTGTGGCTAGCAATGGCATCCAGGGTGCTGGCAAGAGCAGTCACATTATCCATTTCGTGCATTCAGAGTGCTGGCAAGAACACATGTGCTATTTATGTCATACACCCAAGGTGCTGGAAGGAACAGCCACATTCTCCATGTCATGCGTCTGTCTGTCTAGAACTCTCTGAACAAGTGTTTTTGACAACATTATGTACAGCTGGTGCATAAGCTTCATACCCACATGCTATACCTTATACTCACACTTTGTAGTATTATATCTTTCTTTCATGTTAGCAGATTCTCACATGATTTTGGGAATGGAAATGGATTGGTTTTCTTTTAAAAGGGTAAATGTGTGATGGTGGGATTAGATGAATTTAGTTTTTATGCTCATTTGTTATTTTAAAGATTTAGTTCATTGCTTGTGTGTTGCAACTTATTGACATGTAAGAGGCATGTTTAGGATTTGCTATTTTAGCTGATTAAATGATTCTTGCTTAAATGCCTTGGGTTGAATCTACAGGTGCACTTCCTGTACCAGTATTCCCTGCAATTCTTTTTGGAAATCTTCCATGCAGCCCTGAACAGTGAGGGTCTGGTGGGCCTCAAAGACTATGCTGCTCGTCTCTCCATCATAACATCCAGTCTCTTTAGGGCAAGTTGATTTGTCACCATGTTTATAATTTGTACTGAAGTGTTGGATGCACATGGTACACTTTTAAAATAGGTAGGATTTTTCATTCTGTATTATCAGGAAAGACTCCCTAATAGGTGCTGTCAGTTATTTTTGATAGGGTGAAGAAGACATAGAGGCAGATAGTGCAGTTTTTACCATCCATAAAATGCAAAGGGGTTTTTGGGCCTACTGTTAAAATAATTGAAAGCTTTGAGACCTGTTAGGAGTTTTAGATGCCAATTTGACCCCAAACATGTTGAATTAAGACTAATTTCAGAAGAAAGTGCACATCAGTGTACAAGTGTTAATATTTAATCATGATCTTTATCCCTGACATTAAAAACTACTTAAATTATTAGTTCTTTAATTTTACATGTAAAACTGCTGTGCTACTGACTTGATAACAAGTATTGATGAAATATTAGGTTTCATATACAAAATATTTTGTGTGATGAGAATTTAATCTAAAACTCAGTTATATCAAACGTTTATTTTCTGAGACCCTTCTACCTTCCTTTACCATTATGTGATTTATGCAATTATAAATTTATGCAAAATGTTTTAATTCCCCACTTTACAGAGATTTTAATGCTGCATGCCTGTTAAACCCTTGAAACTAACTGATCAATTGTCACAATGCAAGACATTCCTTTGTGTTCCAGGAGACGTATGCACGTGTTGGACGTGGCATGCTGTACCAGGATCGCATCACTTTTGCCATTCAGCTGTGCCGTATCCACCTAGAAGGTTCAGTCAGGTCAGAATGTCTGTTTATGCTATCTGATATTAAAGAAAGAAACTAACCCGTTCATAAAATACTAAACATTGTCAAAAGTAGAGATTTTCTCTGAAAAGTGTTTAACCTGTTGTGCACTGTGAATTAATGAAGGCACCTGTAAAGGGAAGCAGCTGAGAGTAGAAGTGGGTAGAGAGCATGAAAATTTTTGTAGCAAGGTGTACATTTTCATTTGCAAAAGAACAGATGCTATTTAAATGCTGAATGTCCGTTGCTTCATTAAGTGCTTAATAATCATCAAATTTAGTAGAACTTGAGCATTGTCATTTAGTGGAAGCACACAGGTGTGTGGTGTTTTAAAATAAAGACAACATTCTGCTGGCAGTGAAGGAACTTACGATAATGAGTTTAACCACTTCCTGCGGAGTCAGGAGGGAATGCTGATGGACAAGGCTGGTCCAGTAGCTTCTGGTCTGACCCAGCAACAGGTACATGAATTCAAGTGAAGTGGTATCAGTTAACCTGCTTAAATCTTAGATCACAACCCATGTTCCTAGATATATGATGGAACTTGCTCAATAACAACTCTTTTTTATTTTGAAAAATAAAATAGATGTGTTAATAAGTGGTAGAACAAAGTATAAAATTCTGGTTAACTCAGAATTATTATTTTTGTTTTTAGCAAGCAGCAGCAGCACGTCTCAGCAAATTGCCTGCATTCCGAAATATCCTTCAGGAGATTAAGAACAAAGTGGTAAGTATTGTTGAGAGAAGAACTATTTTCTTTTTTTTTTTGTCTAGAAATCATGCTTGTTCTCATCTTCTTTTACAGAGAATGCGGAATATTAATAAAGACATCTGATGGTGACATGTTACACTAGTTTGTACTGCTGTTGTTGGTTTCTGGGTGTGCTGATTTTCTGCAAATGAAGTTTTGGCCATGTTGTGGCTCATTTAATTGACAGTGTGCTTTTGGACAGGACCTCATTGAAATGTTCCTTGAAAAAAAAATTACTCTGATAAAATGACAAATGACCTAATTGCAGGGGGCAGTTATACTTGGAAAGTGTGCTCAGTTACAGAAGTAAAGACAGAACTAGTGCTAGTTAGAAAATAAGGATAAGGTAAGTGGTGTATCGTAGGAACTTAAAAACCATTCTTAAGACATGCCTACATCATCACACACCTTCACACAGGGGAAGAAGATACACTCTTGGCTACATTTAACAATATGTTCAGTGTTTAGTGAGTCATGGTGTGTTATGTTGCAGGATTTCCAGTCATGGGTGGATTGTGCCAAGCCTGAAGCTGACATTCCACAACTCTGGACTGAAGACAAGGCATTGAGTGAGTTGTGATATGAGTGTGATTTCACTTTCAGTCTATGTTGCATATATTTGTGCATACACACAAATATTTTGACTGAAACCTCAGCAGCACAAACACCAGCAACTGACAGAGAGAAAGATGGAAAAGAGGGATAAGATCTTTTGACATTTGAGAGACATCTTTTGTTGAAATTGAAGTCTAGAGTAATGCATTGGTATTCCTGTATATTCGTTTAAAAAAAGTTTAATCTTAGTTTTTTTGTTGGGTAACAGATTTTCCTGAGACCATTTAATGACTTGAAGGTTAAATCCAAATGCTCTCTGAAAACATTTGTTCACAAAGTATTATCCCTGAATTGCTATTCTTAACTCTCTTGCAATATTTTCTGTCATTCTAACCATCATGTACCTTCCTCCATTCCTTTACGTGCTACTCTTGTATTTCATCTTTATGTTGTTCAGTCTTCCTATACGTACCTCACGGTCCCCTGTCTGTTATCTTTCATTCATCATGACTGGTCTGTGCAGAGAGTGTAATCTATCTTGGTCATGATACTGCACATTATAAATACCCATTTTGGGACTCACAAGCAGTGTAATTATCTAATCATTCAATGCTCTTGCCACAAGGAACTATTATACTCCATGTTACTTGATTGCTTGCTGGGAAAAACTTATTTGTAAATTGTTCTACTGTGAATCCAAATTGAAATTTGAGATTCCTCACTATTTTTAATCAGGGGTACCTTCATTTTTTGTGATTATGCACGTACTGTTCTGGGGTGTGTTTAGGTCCTGTTGGCAAAGCAGTAAATGGACTACTGGTTATTCAAGCCTTCAGGCCTGACCGACTCATTGCCATGGCACGAATATTTGTTGAGAAGGCCTTGGGCACAGAGTTTGTGCAGATCACAGAGAGGGAGCTGGATCTTGGCAACATCGTGGAGACTGAGGTGTGTGGGGTTAGCAGTGCAGGAGAAAGAAGCTTTGTTAACTTAACTCCATCAGCACTGGTCATGTGGGATTAGGGAAGGGAGATTTAGAATCATAACATTATATTTCTTAGTTGTCTTGTTGTCTTAGGGTGGGAGGAAAGGGGGCAATGGGGGGTGAGGAACTGAGACACAATGTCAGAGTCTTCTTAGTGTCTTAGTGTCCGTGGCAGAAGATTATTTTGATAACATGCTTTCCCCCACCTTTTTTTTTGATGGTCGGAGAGAAGATAGTATATAACAGTTATAAGGTCACTGTGCTGGCTGGTGTACAATTTTAGGCAATAAAGTGACTTGTGTGCACATTTAATATGCTGGCTGGGTTAGAAGGAGAGAAGAGGATGAATTTTGCCATATCTTGCTGCATCAAGTTTCATCTGAGTCTGTCTTGGTATTGCAGGCTTGTCACACAGCAGATCTAGGACAGACTAGAAAGACTGATGAGGTTAATTTTTGTTGTTGCTGCTGTTGTTGTTGTTGAGTGTAACTTTCTCTGTTTTTGTTTTGAAGACATCAGTGTTGGGAATATATTAACTTTGTCCACAGATGAAGGGTAACATTCCAGTGCTGATGTGCTCAGTGCCAGGATTTGATGCCAGCGCTCGTGTGGATGATCTGGCTGCTGAACTTGGCAAGCAGATGACCTCCATTGCTATAGGCAAGTTGGATTTAAGGAAAAACAAGTACATGTAGTGATATTACTGAATCAGTGAGGGCTAGTGTTGTAGAAGGTTCTCATTCTTCCATAGACTGGAAGAAGCAACATCAGTGAAACTATGTGAGGAAAGTGAACTGATGTTCATATTTTAACTTAGTGCTCAAGTCTCCTTGTCAGAGCATACTAACATTCTTAATCTTAAAGTAGCACAAGCTTTTGATTTTCATGTCATATAGATCCAATAACATGTCTGTTGTCAAAAGGTCTGAAAGTAAACTGCAGTCAATTAATGCTGAATGAGTTACAGAAGTTGCAGACACAGGATAATCTAGACACATTGCTGTAACTTTAAATACACATCATAAGTATATCTTGGTGTTTCTGTTTAGGATCTGCTGAGGGATTCTCACAGGCAGAGAAGGCCATTAACTCTTCTAGCAAGTCCGGTCGCTGGGTGCTTCTTAAGAATGTACATCTTGCTCCGCAGTGGCTGGTGCAGCTGGAAAAGAAGCTGCACAACCTGGCTCCACATCCAGGCTTCAGGCTTTTCCTTACCATGGAAATAAACCCCAAGGTATCCACTAACAAATGAATGCATACCTGTTATTGTGATTTCAAAAACTGTAAGGTTCACTTTTGGTTGGATGCCTTTGTTACAGTCAAAAGAGTGCTCCATTCTAGACAGTCCATCTGTTATTTTCTTATCATTTCTTGTTTTATGGATGTTTTATGTATTTTACCTCCAGTTGCCAACTAACCTACTGCGGGCAGGGCGTGTGTTTGTGTTTGAGCCTCCACCTGGTGTCTCCGCCAATTTGATGCGTACTTTCAGCACCGTACCTGCTTCTAGGATGTGCAAGGTCAGAACAAGCTTTACACACACAAAAAAAAACAAACCAAAAACGTATTTGAAGTAAAGCTTTCATGTCATTTTTATCACTTTCACCTATTTTCCCCTATACTCAGCGAAGTCTTTTTAAGAGCAAAATAAATTTCTTTCACAATTCTTCTTTAATTACATCTTGTGTGTCAACAGAAGGCTTCTTTTTCTTCAATAATTCAAAAAAATATAGGGCTGATATAAAATATAGATATCTGTATGTACACATGTACCATGCGCACATGATCCCACACACACAGATTAACCTTCTCAAAGTTTGTATGTTTATGTTTGTAGGCACCTAATGAACGAGCACGTCTCTACTTCCTACTTGCCTGGTTCCATGCCATCCTTCAAGAACGCATGCGCTACACCCCACTGGGGTGGGCCAAAAAGTATGAGTTCACAGAATCAGACCTTAAAGTTGCCTGTGACACACTTGACGTCTGGATTGACTCTGTTGCCATGGTGAGTACAGGTTCAGGCAGTTCTTCTACTAAAGATTTAGTGCTTATAGGAGATATCTAGAATGTATAGAAGATAATTACACTACAGAAGCTAGCTCTTGGTTGGTAATTAATATCTGCATATGTTATGTTGTGAGTATTCTTTGTCTTAGCATGGTAACAGGAAATCTGAGGTGACTGCCATTTAACTAACACTGTCTCCTTTCTCATTGCTAACTGCTGTCAAATTTGAATTTTAGGGCCGTACAAACTTGCCACCAGAGAAAGTCCCATGGGAGGCCTTACGCACTCTTCTGTCCCAGTGCATTTATGGAGGGAAAATTGACAATGACTTTGACCAGGTGATTATATTTGTATGTGTGTGTACATGTATGTTTATAAAATATTATATTTATATGAAACTTCAATCCATCCCACAACTGGCTGTGGTAAATAGGTTTATCTTTAGTAACTTCAGCTATAGTTAGCTGACAAAACTGAAGACCATGTGAATTTAAATTACGAATACAACATAGTCATTTACATGTTTAGTCCATAAGATTATCTTCTGTAGAGGGCTTTCTAGTTTTTCATGCATCATATTGTTCATGTATGAATGTGTTGACTTTAACCCTCTAATCACGATAGGCCATGATTGTGACTTTGTCAGGAAGCATGGGGAAGGGGATTTTTGTTACTTTTATTGCAAAGTTCAAGTGTTCTCCTATCTAAAATGTACAGGTTTCTTGGTCTAATGTTCTCATGTTATGTTTTGTTTATGTGGTTGGGCTTGTGAGCAAAAGAAAATTTCTGTCTTGGACTTTCTCAGACCGACAGTGAAGTTTGATTTGATTTACCTCAGAGCAGCAATAATAAAAAACAAACTTCCCCCACTGTCATCTTCACAGTCTTCAGTTATAAGCCAGTCATTGTAATGTTATGTTTTTATGTCGTGCTAAGAGGGTTAATTAAAACTGTGTGTTTGAAATGTTTGGTTAGTCAGGGCTAGGATTAGTCCTGACTTTGTCCTGTTTGTACCTAAGGTGGTACATAAGGCATCCACTAGAGACCTCCATTTTTGTCTGCCAGCAAGTTTAGTAATGTTATTCTGAGAGTAGAACTGTGGTAAAGTTAATTATAGAAAAGTGAATGAAGGTTTCTAATGAAGCGAAGAAAAATTATATGGCTTCTTTTTCTTTTCTTTTTTTTTAGCGCCTTCTGAACACCTTTGTCAACAAATTGTTCACACCTGAAAGTTTTGATAGCAACTTTGTCCTGGTGCGTAATGTGGATGAGATACCAGGCAGGCATATTGGAATGCCTGATGGTGTCAGGTAAGATTTGGAAATTTTTGATAATAGCTTGTGTTTCTGTAGGATACTAACTTCATGTTTTGCAGGATTGTTTACAAACAATAAAGAAATGATACTACATGTTTTACAAGATTATTTACAAAAATTAATGAAGAAATAAAACTTGATGAAAATAGAAGGAACTGCCATAATACAGTAAAATCTCCTTATTACCACTCGCTAAAATCCACCAAAATCAGCTCATAACTGAGAGGGGGTCATAGCAGATAGATCACCCCGTCTGCTTACAGCAACCATGACTTCAAGCACCTATAAACCTATAAATTCAAGTTCATTTATATAAATGTTGAAATAAAGTTGTTAAAACCATATGATTTTCTTTATCGCCTTCACTTTTGCTTGGTCATGCTTATTCTGCCATTATTGTGCTTGATGGAAGATTTATAGTGGAAATTTGTAATACAGGGTAAGTGGTTAGCCACAAGCAGTCTAAAATATACTTTTTTTTCCAACACATGACTTTTGACAAAAAGCTCATAGTAGAGCACAGTGGTTAAGACAGGTTGGGAAGGTAGTTGTAATAGAGATGACATTTATATAATGTAATACATCTGTAGAAAATATTCGGATCATAACATAGAGGCGGTTGTAATTAGGAATGTCTATAGGAGGTTTTACTGTAGTAGTCACCAAGTTAAGGTATTGCTGCTGTACTGTTAGTCACAAGGAGAGTTGATGTGGAAAGAATAGAACTGTAAACTGCTGTTTATTTTTGGACCATGTCACTGCTGTTCACTCACCTGTATTATTTTGCAGACGAGAGCAGTTTGTGCAGTTTGTGGACAACATGGAAGGCCCACAGACTCCATCATGGCTGGGTTTGCCCAACAATGCTGAGAAAGTGCTGCTTACAACCTATGGCATGTTCTCTTATATTCATGTCTCATCAGCCTATATTGTTGATGAGCTTAACATATGTTAATATAAGTACCAGGAGGTGGTCTTAGGCCTTTTAAAATGAGGAATGACATAATCTGAAGAGCTTTTTTTTAAAAGACCAGCGATGGAACATTTGGTTAGCGTGTACTTGTGTGCAACATAATGAGAGAAATATAAGTACCAGCTTAATGAATTTCCACCTATGCATCATATTTAACTTGGCTTTGTGTTAATGTTTTCTTCTTGTAGTTAAGGTGGTGAGTAGTTGCAGTCTTAGTAGTCTTTCATAACTGCCATTTGTATTATGTACAAGCAGTGATATGATTGTCATGTGTTAAGTGCATGTATTTACATGATCATTATGTGTGTAGATTTGCCATGTCTACCACTAGGAGGCATTGACATGATTGCTGTCACATGCAGATGAAGTAATGAGGCATGATTGTCATGCAGGTAGTTTCCAAGTATGACACAATTGTCATGTGTGACATTTGCAGTGATGTAATTAACATGTTTAATATCTGCAGGCAGTGACATGATTGCTAAGTTAATGCGCATGCAACTGCTAGAAGAAGCTGATATTGACTTTGGGGGAAAGACCTCGCCAGATGAGGCAGAGCGCCGACTGGCAGATGGGCGGCCAGCATGGATGAGAACCCTACACACCTCTGTCACCACTTGGCTGAAACTTGTGCCCCAGGTAAGTAGTGTACAACAGTCCTCATGACATCAGTATTATTTGTGTTAAAAGAAATGCATATGCATTACCCACTTGTTTTTTTTTTAACTTCGCACATTTTTTCAGCAATTTTAGCATGAAGAAATTAAAGTGCATCATTGTTTGACTACAGCTGTTTAGTGAGAACTGTACAGAGGCCAGGTGCACACAGTACAGCTTCTAGTTGGATGGATGCTGCTTAGCGGTCAGCTGAAGTGCTTATAAAATATTTGCAGTTGCTAGCTGTTAAGCCATCCATCTAGCAGCTAGCAGTGTGTTGTGTACCTGCCACTGGGACTCCTTCAACAGCATGCATGCTATATAACCCTAACACACAGTATATTCGTGACTTACCAAGCTAAGTTTGCTCAGACTTACAGACTTTAAAAACTGTAATAATCAAGACAAAATGTGGCTGTCAGAAGACATTTGTTGCTGAAACCTTGTGAACTTAAATTGAAAAGCAACATTGATGTTTAGATGTAACTGTACATGTGTATCTGTGAAGCATGCTAGCATTGCTTGTGTTTTGTGCATGCCATATAACCTTGCATCATACTCCAAATTAAATTACCACAGGAGGACGCTGTCAAGGTGAGCCACTTAGCACCTGCCCCAGTTTGACTAGTAATAGTGCCTTATCCCTTGTGCCCTCTTGTTGGGATTATGGATTTTAGTTGTTTCATGGTGTTGGATTCATTTTTTTAGGTCTTTATAAATTTTTTTTGAAAGGGGAGTACAATAGTTTCTTTCCTTCTTCCAGTTATAGATGATACAGTAAACTTAAAAATTCATTGCTGCGGTGTCAGTTTGAAACTCTGTGTTCAAAATGCATGTGAATAAATAGGGATTGAGAAACCTGCTGTCATTTGAGGGGATAAATGTTGGCTTCAGATCACCACTAACAGTGTCTATATATAGCAATTTGTTTGGGAGGGCTGTTTCAGGTGTTGGGTATGTAGAGTATTGATGTTGATGAGATAAATGTTTACAAAGGATTCCTGAAGTTTGTGCCTGGTGGTTCAGTACATCTGCTAGCAGTATGACATACCTAATAATTGCCAATGGTGTTTTCTTGCATTCTCCCTGCCAAGCTTCATGCATCCACTTCACAGCGCATGCACACACATATGCAACAAATATTGTGCTCTCCACAGTCATTTCTGTGGTCACCAGCCTGACCATGTCCACTAGCGTGTTCACTCGAATCACCAATCTTCCTACCGCATATGCACTACTTCATTGTTTGTTTTGCTTGGGATTTGTGTGCAAAATTGGAGAATCGGTGCTTGAGAGGACATGGAATGTGAGGGGAAAAACATTTGTGAGATAGAAACAGGAAGTGGGATATGAGCTGGAGGTGGATAAAGACAATAAATTGGATGCAAGTTTGGAGAAGTTACATGAAGACAGGAAGTGATGAGATTAGTGAGCTGGAAATGAGAAAGAAGACCTGAAGATGAGGGTTATTGAAAGTGATCTTAAAATTCAGAGATGTTTAGTGATCGCTCACTTGCCTAACAGAAACAAAAAAGAATCTCCTAAGTGCTCGAGTAGCTTTTAATAATCTGACATACAGGGCTGTTGCTCTATTAAAGGTGAAGTAATACAGGTCACAGATTTTTATCTGGTACTGTATAGAACATATGTCTCACTCATATTATATACTTATATTACCCTGGCCTTCATGTGGCCTTGGTTTTTATTCACATTGCAGACCATTAAATAAATCAACTGAATAATTAGAATTTTATTTTGGTTTAAAATATATATACTAGAGGCTTTATCCTATTCTATTCAGTCAATATAGCCTAATAGTACATGAAGGGCTTTTGCGGTTGTGTCTTGTTTCTCCTACTGTAATTATAATAAAAACATATAAATAAATGTCATTAAGTTTGAGGTATATTTTACATTCTCATATTATAATTTGTTCTGTATTAAATTTTGAATTGGATTAACCAACTGTTTTACTTATTTTAAAACAATCCTCCTTTCATTATCAGACTCTGGAGGTTTGCTGACTTTGCATTAGCTAGAATAGTACATAGTTTGCTGTAATCAAGCATTTTGTCTGCAAATAATGCATTAGGTCTTGTGTTGTGCTTCAGGCCCTGGGAACAATGAAGCGAACAGTGGAGAACATCAAAGACCCGCTGTTTCGCTACTTTGAGCGTGAGGTTAACACAGGAGCTCGCCTCTTGTCAGATGTGCGCAGAGACTTGAACGACGTCATGCAAGTTTGTCAGGCCGAGAAGAAGCCTACCAACCATCATCGCTCAATGATGGCAGATTTGGTCAAGGGTAAGTAGTCAGGGCGGCCCTATGCTCCTCGAGAAGTAACAAGGACTAAACTAGGTAGTCAGGACAAAGTAAGCAAGTATGCTGGACCAAGAACATTATTAAGTAACAAATTCATCTCTTTGGCCACAGTCCATAAAGAAATAGTCATGTGCATATTCCAGCCCCTCCACTCCTGCATAAACTTTATGATGTGGGGTGGATATCATAGACTGTGGCTTTATTGGCTGGCATGACGTTGTGACATTGATAATTTTAATGTTTTACAGCAGTAGTTGATGGGATAGAGGAGATGCAAAAAAGACAATAACATACTAGTGTATGGTATATAATGTGGCAACCACATCATCAGTTCAGCCAGTAGGAGTTGGTTGAGGACAGGGCTAGACTACAGTTTCGTGTTGTACCTTAAGAGCTAGAAAATAACAACTGATTGTTTATGCTGAAGCTGAGTATTCTGTTTGAGCTATGAGTCCCTACTTTTGGATATTCATGATACTAATAAAGGAATCATCCCCGAGTCCTGGCGTCGCTACACAGTACCAGGGGGTCTGACAGTCATCCAGTGGATCACAGACTTCAGTCTCCGTGTCAAGCAGCTCCAGGCCATTGTACAGGCTTCTCAGGCAGCCAGCTCTCGGGAACTTAAGGTCAGTTCTTTCTTTTACGAATGGTATTTATATAAAATTACCTGGTTTGATACAACAACAGATCTGCAATTTAAAAAAAGAAACTTGTTTGCATTGTGCAACAGGAGCAAAACACCGGATATTGATTCTAGTTTATTTTCATGCAGAACCTCAATGTATGGCTTGGTGGTCTTTTCATCCCTGAGGCCTACATTACAGCCACTCGCCAGTTTGTGGCGCAGGCCAATAGTTGGTCTCTGGAGGAGCTGTACCTTGATGTGAGTCCAATATGTCATTTTGCTTGAATGATGTAGGCAAATGGTTGGGGTACAGTGTGACCAAGCAAAGTTTCTCCCATACACACTCAGCCACATGCAGGAAGATTTTCATTGACTTGACTTAAACAAATACCACAGTTGCATTTCATCTGCAGCAGTTTTCTGCATCATGTTGTGAGTGGTGATAATGTGCTGTGGCTGTTTTTCGCTCTTTCTGTGTTGTTAACCAGATCTTCTGCATATCTGTTGTCCCATCTCGTCTTCCTTATACACCCTCTTCAGAGCTAAACTTGTCATGATGCTCCTTTAGGCCCACTCCAACATGCACCAAGATCTCAAAAATCACCATGGGGCTACTGGCCACACCCACTACCTATGAATATATAACATTGCTCAACCTCTATTTTAAAAAATAAATAATCCTGTATCAGGTATACTTATAATTTTCTTTTTTTATCATACTTATGCTATCCAAATATTGTGGTTTGTTTGGACTTTTTGTCCTTGATTAGTAAAAACAGTATTATATTTCACCGAGCTTTTGTTTTACCTTAAGTACATTACGGTATATTCATTGTCCTTTTTTTTCCTTTCAGGTGAGAGTGCTAGATAAGCCAGAGGTCCTTGATGACTGCAGCTTTGGGATTACAGGTAATAGGACTACTTGACTGACTTCTGAAACACCTGTACATTAGTTACAGTTATTTTTGCTTAATTTTATTTCATTTTTAATCTGCTTTCCTGATTGAAGAAACTGTATTCAGACAGAAACTGCGAAGTGAGTGGAATGCTGTGCTTCCAGCCAGTGAAAATGAGAGTATGTCTATGGTTTGCAGGCTTGAAGTTAAAGGGAGCTGTGTGCAAAGATAATAGACTACAGCTGTCTACTACCATCTCCACAGACCTCAAGCTGACAGTTCTGCGCTGGATCAAGTAAGCCTCATTATCTCCATCTCTCTCCACAACAAAATTTTGACAATAGGTAGGGTTGGTCACAAAGTAGTGATGATGCAGACACAATTCCCAGTTCAGTATTGTGTTCACACAGTGTATTTGCTCCAGTTAATCTAGCTGTGACCTACTTTACCATGTAGAAAGTTTGCGCAAATACCCGAGCCAGGGGAAAGTAAGCAGGGATGAACGGGCAGTCTCGCAAAAAAAACGGCCAAAAGTCAGACATGCTGCTTCCCGGCAACCCGAAGGTCACATGGCTCATTAAAAAAAATAGAAAAAAAATGTGGAGAAATATGGTCGCAGTTGTGTACTGGAGAGTGCACACTCATATTGGGCTTCCAGACAATTAACTGAGTGAATTGCACTCCCTTGCCCATGCTTGTACCCAGCACACACAGAATGCACCACCATTACTTCTTCTACTGTTGTATCCATCCCCTGGTGTTAATCACATGGTAAAAATTGTAACAGATGGGGACACATTTAAAATGGAGTTGGCATTTTTCAGTTTATGATGTGAGATTTTGTATCAGCGTGTGGCAACGAGGTTGTCTTATTTTAAAATGAAGAGGAATATATCAATGGGAAACTAAATGTCCTTGGTTGTGTTTTTGCAGGCTGGATGGCAACAAAGACCTGGCTGCCAGTCGTGTAACCTTGCCTGTTTATCTCAATGCTACAAGAGGACAGCTGCTCTTTACACTCGACTTCGAGTCAGCCGAGAAAATGGAAAGCAAAGATCACCGTTTCTATGAACGTGGTGTGGCTATCATTTGTTCAGATCTTAGCTAAATGATGAGGCAGGAAGTTCATCAACATCTTTACAATCACTCTTGTGTAATACAAGTCAAGAGACATTGTTGTGATTTGCACAATAGGTGACCTTTGTAATTTCAACTAGTAGTCTGCTGTAAAACTCTTATAAAAAATAAAATGAGAACCAGTCAGTGGTGAACTTGCATAGTTTATAAAGTGATATCTTTTCATAAAAATCTTTATCCTGGATCCATTTAATAACTGAACTTGTAAAGCTCTTTTCTTCATGTGGATATGAGCTCAGTGTACTGCACACGAAAGACTACAAGCATCCTAATGGTCAACCATACAAGAAACATTGATTATGCAATGTGTAGTTCAAATTAAAATTGTAGATTAGGCAACAATGTATTTTGAACTTGGGAAGGAAAACAAGATACAGAGAACAAGCATGAAAAATACTTAAGGACAACCCAATATGAAACCATGGTTTTTTTCTGGAATGGCACTGTGAATTGGGGATTGACGGATGTCTGACATTATTTTGCAACCATTGTATCCTAAATGTGAAGGTTTCTTGATGTTTGATATTTTTTTAGTTGTTGTTGTTGTTGTTTGTTTTTTTTAGACCATACTGCTTCATGCAAATGATTTCTTTTTCTTAAGCAGCTTTTTCTTCTGACAGTTGAACTAAAAGATTTCTGCAGTAATGTAGTTTGTGATCTTAAGGGATTTTTAAAAATTATTTTATATGTCAATGTTTTCATCATTGGCTACTTAACATATTAAATGACTTCATGGTCCTTGTCATACATTTGTGCATTAAAACTGCTTAGTAAACACTTGGCTGCCTTCGTTTTATAAATGATTGTGATCATCAGGCAAGTAATGTTCACATGAGAAATGCTCAGTTAAAATGATTTAGTTAAATCACAAAATAAAAAGAAAAAAATCTATCATTAAAGTTCAGAATATGCAAAAATTCACAGCACCTTGTTTATTCTTTCATCACATGAAATATGCAGCAGGAGATAAAATAAGTTTAGTATAAAACATAAGAACATTTGCACTAAATGTGGTCTCTGAATGCAAGTCTTGCTTACCCCAATAAAGAAAGCACATGATAATGCAGAGGGACTACTAACATCTTTATCATTCATGCTTAGTACCTGTGCCCTGTACTTCAAAGCATCCTAACAGCATCTGCAACTGTTATCTTTGCATAGCAAACATGGCTCTGCCTCTGATTTCAATGATACCAGAAAATTCTTCATTTATCCTTGTGGCTGCTTTATCTCCAGCCATTGCATTGCAGCAGTTTCTGTTAGATTATTATCTGCTGAGACAGCAGCAACAAAGAGATGAAGTATCTATTTTCAGGCCTAGCTAGTCAATCACCATCCTAATATTTTGGTATAGGCAGTGGGATTGTACCATTGTGAGGGTGAGCAGGTGGCAGGCAAACTCATCACCTCACACTCCTCCTAGTGTAAGAGATTGTAAGCAATCATTTGGTCAAAGTGATTCACCCCACCCCAGCCATGTTCCTGTTTTTAGTCAACAATAACCGTGAGTTACTTGATTTCTGTTTGGGTCTTCACAATGACCAACTGAGGCTTGTGCATGTTGGAGAGGACTACCATGACTCTCTTGCAGCACCTCGATGTTCTTGCAATGCCTAAAGTCTGCTCTACCCATGTCAATCTTCACTATCATGGTCCTATGGCAGATCCACTCTGTTGGTCACGACAGTACCAGCAAAACCTGTGTTGCTGGAGGTGAAGACCTCAGCAAGAAGGGAAGCAGGTAGTTAAATGGTTAAAGCGCTGGCTTCTAAGCCAGAAGTGGCTCGTTACAATGTGGTGCAGGAAACGTTCCCTTAGTTAACCCAGCTGTCAGGAATGGGTAACTGACTCTTGCAAGAAACGGGAGGGTAAGACAGAGAGGAGAGGAGATTAAATATTTTGCATCAGGATTGTCACAATTCACATAATTTTCTGCCATTATCCTTTTTCATTTGCAGTATTCTTGTTCCTATTCGCCCGCATGTTCCTATTCACCCCAGTGGAGCATAGGGCTACAATCACACCCCTTCATCACCCAAAATTTCTCTCATCATTCTTCTGTGTGGTTATTAGAATCAGACACATCTGAATCAGGTTTTTCCCTTCAAGGCAGCGGTCGAGTGACGCAACGGTTAGCGCCTGTCACCAGTACAGTGAAGGTTGGCTGCCCAGAGTTTATTTCTCGTCTCAGGCACACTGTTCTTTCTCTGCACGTGGCATCTGTTTACAGGGCTGGCTGCCTTGCCGTAATATAGCCTCTGTTGCTGGCAAGGCGTAAAACACCAATCCCCCCCCCCACTCCCTTCAAGGCTGTATGGAAATTGTGTGATCTCTTGTTTGGTTTCCATTTAACCACCTTGAGGCACATTGTCTACTTACCATTTTTGGCTACATTAGCTTCCTGAACAAATCAAAGCTACAAAAATTCTTGTTCTTTGGTGATGTGAGCTTTACAAATTTTGCATTCAATTATTATTACAATATTATGATTGCAAAAAGGGGTGACTACCTAAAGCTGAAAAAGTAATCATCAACAGTGACACATAAAGGATAATTCTATACGCTTGCAAGCGCGCTATAAGGCATACCAAGCCTTCTTTATGGTTGCTTTTAATGAAACGTTCAAGATGACAAGTACTGTTACAGTGTTACAAGCTGTTTCTTTTAAATTTCGTAGAACACAAAATTAATGTCTATATTTGCATTGTAAATTATAATTCTGGATATGGCTGGAACAAAGTGGACGCATGAGCTAAAATGTAACTCCATCAAATGACACTCTTATTTGTTTTGTCCGTTTCACAGCATCTACTACTGCAAAATCCTCAATACTCGCGACTGCTTGAAACATTTCGCACACAAAATGTGCCTACACAACATGAGTTATGGATACAATTTTTGAAAGAAGAACAACGGCAACAGTAAACTCTTTGCACGAACACCGAAGTATTCAACTTGTTATCATGTTTCAGCATGAAGACGATGTGTTTGTCCCTCGCATTGTTTATCGTGCTACAACCTGCCCATGGCGGAGTCACACGCGTGATCTCCCTTGTTACAATCACAGTCTCAGCCAATCAACGAGAAGTGCCGAAATCTGCAGCCAATCAAAGAGAAGCGCCAAGCAAAACTCGTATCATGGCGGACCAACTGAAGTCTGTGTGTGATGGAAAAATATACATTTGACGTCTCTTAGTTGACTGATGAACAATGACGCACACGAAAAAGTCAAAAATGCACAATAATGAATGGCATCAAACGTTAAAAAGATATCTCAGCAGGAAAAAAGGTCAGTCTATGTATTTTAGAAGATGAGGTTAATAAACTTGTTGAAACTGCTCATTGTTGACATTGAGACATCTAACTCAACCCGATCTGTATCCGATCATTCGTTGTTACCCAAAATAAAAAGTAGTAGCGAATAATAACATTAGAAGAAGAATGTAGTTATCCTTAAATATTATGAAAGCACTTGGATTTTTAAAGAAATTCACCCTGCATTAAAAGAAGACGATACTTTTATCAAAATTATTGTCCGTTAGAACACAAAGATGTTACAATTAGAATTTTCCCTACGCTGCAAAAGAGACTATATAGGAAGAATGAGAACGCAAACCAATTCATGGGACAGGCAATAAAAGAAAAAAGTAAGGGTGTATATCACGACTTCTCCACACCTTCCTTCATAAACAGCAATTAACATGCCAAACTGTGCAACAATAATACTGAACAACATTATATAACTAAAAATTATGTGACAGGGAAAAAGCATACACCATATAACAGTTTAATTCAAATAAGGGGTGCCAAGCTTTGACATTTTCAGTTTTGTTTTTAAATTCAGGAAGCTGATAACCAGGGTTACCGACAAAAAATCGTGCACAGATATTTTTTAAAGTGGTACATGGAATAATCATCCAGAGGGCATTTTCTGAAAAGACCAGAGAAATGGTTTGATTCAGGCTCACTCCCGCAGATTCAAATGTTGGACATCATTTTCCTTCTTAGCCTTCAACTCTCACTTGAAATGTATTTGTTCAGAAAGTATTACTTGTAGTTGTGTATGTCTTGTCTAACTGATATGCCTAAGTATTGTTTTTCATGTCTGAATGATGTGTTATTCGTTCTGTCTTTTGAATGGTGTGGATGATCGAATGAGTGCACCTAGCTTCTGTTAAAAAGGCACCTTGTAAATGTGTACTAGACAGTGAAGCTTCCCATTAAAATATTGCAAAAACATTTCTGAAGATTGATAGTTAACACTGTTGCAGTATTCTTAAGAAAATTAAGCTGTATTCATTTAAATAGTCTTCTATTTAATCAAAGCAGATTTTTATGAAAATATAAAAATAAAAATGTCCAAATAAACAAAAGTGAAAAAAAACATCGTGTTTGTACAAACATTGAATATGTTTACAATTGATGAAAATCTATGATACATTGTCTGTCCTCACTTTGTAGATTCCAAAAAGGATCATGAAGAAGGAAATGCAGATGAAATGGATGAGTTTACTCATTTTTATAAATCGTGGAAGGGACTTCCTGCCAACTTTCAGAATAAACCAAGACTGTTCTCAAAGGTTATATTTATACATTTGTATTAGCCTTGATAGCTCAGTTGTAGGTTCTAGAAATACTGGCGCTTGAAGTTAAAGATAATTAAAGAAAAAAACCCACATATATCTAGAACAGCATTGTTAATGGGTGGAGTACAAGCTTCCATGTAGATCAAAGAAAATGAAACTTTAAAACCATTAGAGTGTAAAATATTTTTGTACGACTGGGCTGAGCTTTGTTCAAGATACTATGCCTTCATATCTTAAATAAACCCCTTCTGTTCTCAAAATATAAGCTATATAATAAAGTTAATTTATATATCACCTTACCCCACCATCAGTGGTTCCCAACCTTTTCTCATCCAAGGGCTGTGCTTGACATGATATAAAATCTTACAGGCCAGAACATGGCAGTTTTGCCAGAATCATGACGTTAAAAATGAAATTATGTTGTGTCTGGTTAAAATGAGAGGGCTGGATGTTGCCCACAGACCATAGGACCTAAATTAACCTATGCCCCAGCTCTACCAGTGGTTGTAGCCTTTGATGATGTAACCTTATCTATGGTTGAAATAAAAAGGTGGTTACTGACTTGTATAGTGGTCTGTGGTTTACTTAGTCTATTTTTGAAAAAAATATGTTGCATCTTGATAGGCCTTTGTTCTTTTGTTGCAGAAGAATTTTCTAAATGCTTTGTTGAATTTTAGAAAGACTCTTAAATATGACTCCTCTGTGTTAAAAGAAAGCATGCATGTGCACCAGGTCAGCATGTCCATGCATATGTGTGCGCGCACAAACGTCAAAGAAGACCTACATATTAAGAACTTGTACTATTTTTAAACAGCAATTAAATATTGCAAAATTACTTTGAAGTAAACTTATTCAGTTGCTGCTTTTGAAGTTTTCCACATAATTTCCTTACTTTTATCACCTGTTACACAGGCAGTTATGATACTTGAGCTTTAAAGTTTGGAATATTTGTATCCTTTATTCAGTAAATTATTTGCTCACAGGAGGGAGTTGTAATGTGCACTCACTCTGCATATGACTTTATTTTCAGTTGCCTTCAGAAAGAGAGCCTTTGCAGCTAAAAATAAGAGAAGAATCCAGGTAAAAAGTAGAAACAAATCCCTCTATTTTATAGATTACCATAAGGAATTGTTGTTTATCCTACAGTATGAGAGAATAAATTCTTTTCATTCAGTAGACACAAACCTTCAACCATCAGCATTTTTACCAGTGCATAGAAATCAAAGCAATGAGATTATGTTAGTACTTGGATGTGCTTAATTAATATATGCTACTAGCAACCCCTTAGGTTGTAGCCTCGACAGCATAAACATATCTGTACTAAGAAGGCAACAGATTGAACCTTTTTCTACTTCTGAGTACATCCATGTTGCATGTTGTTAACAAAAAAAAGAAGTATGTTTTTTTTATAATAAACATCATTTGAAAATATTCATGTTGGTTGGCCCTTAAAGAATTTATATAAAGCAGATGTAAAAAGCAGAATATTAGCATATTTTTAAATCTTGATCCACACACCCTTACAAAATGCATAAACAGAATGGCAACTATGTGCATTTTTAAATATTTCATGGATTCCTTCATTAAGAAAAAGAAAAGCACAATAGTGAGGTTTTCAAGGAAACTTTTAGTTGCTTTCCATAAGGCAGAAGAAGACAGCAGATAGAAAAAAATGTGATATTGTCACTAAATGTTTAGAACTCATTTTTGGTGGTACCCTAACATCAATGGGCAATGCCAAAAATATAAAACGTTTCTGCTTTTTTTTTTTTGCAGAGCAGTTTTTCTTCAGCGTCGCAGTAGAGAGTTGCTTGACAATGATGAATTGCAAGTATGTCTTTGCTTTTTTTAACAGTTATCTTCACTGTATGTCTGGCTTGTGTGCAGATATTTATAGCACTTTGGCATAATCTTGTTGCTTTAACTAGTCCTCAAGCGACAAAAAATGAAGACATTTTATATTTTAAAACATTTAAAATGTTTATTCTAAAGTTGAGATGATATGTGTGTGTGTTTTAATGTGATAGAAACTGTGGTTTTTGCTGGACAATCACCATACACCACCACTTCATGGAGAGGAACAGATGATAAGCTATGATGACTTCTTGGCTGTAAAGACACAAGCTGGGCTCAAATGCCAGTGAGTTCAGAGATTCTTCTTTAGGCTTTTGTGAGAATTTCTAGTAAGGTAAAGGGTTCCAGTTAGATATAAGCTGGAAGATTCACATTTCCAGAAGTGAGTAGTGTTTGAATTATCTAGAAATAAAGGTTAATAGGAGTTATTTAAAGCAAAGTTTGTGTTTGCTTTGCAGGCCTTTTTTTCAGGCAACAGTATTTTGCAAGCTGGTACAGTCCGATCCTTTTGGTCGGATATCAATCATGCAGTTCTTTAACTATGTGATGCGTAAAGTGTGGCTACATCAGACTCGCATAGGACTATCTCTGTATGATGTGGCAGGTCTGGGCTACCTCAAAGAATCAGTAAGAACGTGATGGTTCCATTTATTGTTTATGATGACTAAATTCAGAATTTTAATTTTGGTAGTTTTAGTATTTTTGACACGTACTATATCTTTAAAACTATTTTTGCTTTTATTGACTCTTACTCTACCTAGAGATCTCAGATTTGGTTGTGGTAGTCTTAAGAAAAATGAAAAAAAGTTCAAAATCCAAAAGCTTTGGAACAGGAGTGGTTGAGCAGAATGCAGTTTAAAGTCAGTGACTTGCAAGACTTTCTTCCTACCCATCAGTGCTAGGCACCTGATTTAGCAGGGAAGATGAAAGGAGTAGGTTGGACTACAAACTACTTCTTTTATGACCACTGGGCTATAGGGATTGAGCTTTTACAAATATTCATTTTAGTTAATGAACATAGTTCCCCCCCCCCCCCCCAGGTTTTCGTTTTCTTTGGGTTAATGAACCAGAAGGTTGATATTGATTCCAACACATGGTATTACAGGATCTGGAGAACTACATCCTGGAACTCATTCCTACATTACCACAATTGAATGGTCTGGAGCGTTCCTTCTACTCTTTCTATGTTTGCACAGCTGTACGCAAGTTTTTCTTTTTCTTGGATCCTCTTCATACAGGCCGCATAAAAATACAGGACATCTTGGCCTGCAGTTTCCTTGATGACTTACTAGAGGTGAGACAAACACATCTATAGAATTTTTTTTGGACTGGGTGTTTGCCAGTTATAGATGTTAGGTACGGTGATTTTTGTGTTTATGTAAGCATGCAATTCCTCGCCCCTCCACCCAAGACTCTTAGCGTCTGCACTTCCATTAACTCTCAACCCAGAAGACCTAGATTTTTTTTTTTAACTGGATAATGAGCAAGAACTTTCACAAAGCGTGTCATGATGATTTTATAAGATATGGGTTGCTCAAGAATTTTGAATTAGAAAGTGAAGCAGTATTATGAAATAGCTGTTTGAGTTCTCTGCACTTCAGCTGATAGACAAAAAAAAAAATGTATGAAGAGAAGTATAAGTTTCATTTTCTAATTGAGAGTTAGTGCTAAATGGCCAGCAATGAAGACACCATTGTTGTGTTTTCTCAACAGCTGCGTGATGAGGAGCTATCCAAAGAACTGCAGGAATCAAACTGGTTCTCAGCTCCCTCTGCACTTCGAGTGTACGGTCAGTACCTCAATCTGGACAAAGACCGTAATGGAATGCTGAGCAAACAAGAACTAGCAAGGTAAAGAGCAGACCCCAGATTTTACTTTACTGTTTTTACATGATGCTTTTTATGTGTTTTTGTGTTATGATAATTATGTAAGTGAACATTACATAAATATATTTGAGTTTTATATATGTTTATTCCATTTCATGTTAATTATCTGCTGCATTATTAAACAGCAAATATGTTTACTAGTTTTTCAGAATGTTACTGTGTATTCTGATGTCAATTTACCTGTTGCAGATAATCTATTATCCAGAAGTTTTTGTTACAAATCTTGAACTTCTAGGGCTAAAATAAAGAACACTGCATACAAAATTCCTTTGTTGCAGATATGGTACTGGTACCTTAACAGATGTTTTCTTGGACAGGGTTTTTCAGGAGTGTCTTACATATGAAGGAGAAATGGTAAGAATCTTTGTAGTCTGTAAACAAGGAGTCTCCATGGCTTTAGTCTTTTTTGACTTAGGGTGTTAAGATGTTCAAATAGTTTTTATTGGGCTGTCAGGAAAGTCAAGATGTATTTTTCTGTTTTTCTAAGGGCATTTATTTATATAAAGAACAAAGATCAATCAGTGATATATATTGCTTATTTTGTTTGATAATCTTTTGGCAGAAGGACCTGTCTTTATCAGGAAAAATCTGAGTTATAGTGATTTATAATTTATAATAGATTTATAATTCATCTGAATTGAACATTATACTGCACAAGGAGTTTTGAAGATAGTGAAACAAGTCAAAATTTGATGGCACAAGGACAGGCAAGTATGGTGGGTTGGGAACGCATCCCGTCTAAGCTCCAGTGAGTTTTAACTGGTGATCAGTAAAGTGTTTGTATTTCACGGATAATCTTATCATCCTCATTTTGAAAAAGATGTATTGACTTGCTGCAGGACTACAAGACTTATTTAGACTTTGTGTTGGCCATGGAGAACAGACGAGAACCCCAAGCATTGCGGTACCTTTTCCGCATTATAGATGTTCAGCACCGAGGATACCTCAATGTCTTCTCATTGAACTTTTTCTTTCGAGTAAGATATCAAATGTTTTCTGTTTATGCAAAAAATATTTAATTGCATCTCTTCAGGGGATTGGGGGATACAACTGTAACATTGTATACCTATTTTAGTTGTTAGTCATGCTCATGGTCTTACCATTCGATTTACCATTATATTTAACATTGTATTTTTTTGTGGTTCTGAAACAGGCAATTCAAGAACAGATGAAGCTTCATGGACAAGAACCAGTGTCTTTCCAGGATGTAAAGGATGAAATTTTTGACATGGTCAAGCCATGTGATCCATTACATATTACTCTTCAGGATCTCATAAAGAGGTGAGAAAATATCAGATTAGACATTTACCTACTGACAAAGAATGACAACAGGTTTGTTTAATATTTATACATTTAGCTGTGTTGTAGAAGTCTCTAGCTGCCTTTGATTAGGGTTAGACAAGAACCTACTGGGAACGTGGGTTGTTTACCCACGTTCATGGTCAGTCTTGCCTGGGCCTCTGTGGCTAAAGAGGGTTATTGGTTACTTGTAGCCATCTTGCATTTCAGTATTAACCAGTCAGCAAATGGTTTCTGCTATACCATAGAGTGTGAAAGCAGCCTCTAGCCCCCAGTTACTTTTCCCATTGAGTGCCTTTCTTTGTATAGTGAAACTGAGTATTATGGTTGTGTGTTAACTATGGGAATGTTTCATGGCTTGCATACAGTGGGAAAGGAGACACCGTGGTGAGCATCCTGATAGACCTGAATGACTTCTGGACGTATGAAAATCGGGAATACCTAGTTCCAGAACTTACCGAGGAAGCTACAGCGTCTTGACGTTGCAGGCTGCAGTGGGAGGTTTGTCTTGTTGGTGAGCATCATAGGGAGAAAGACGTCTTGGTGCTGTTTTTTTTAAGCAGTATTCTTTGGACCTTGTCACGCTTGTTGCTGTCTAGCTTTATGAACTTTTTGGAGTGGTATTTGGCTTTCAAAAGACTTATAAGAATGACAGTAGAAGTTTAATGGTTGCTGGTGATTGTGAGAGGGGATTAATGACTAAAGCCAGCAGTAGAAAGGAATACTTGAGTTAACTTTTAGCCTAAGGGTTTATGTTTGAAAGATGTAGATATACTTGGACATTGGGGTACAGACATTTTTTTTATAATTCAGAGTGCAAATTCACATATTAAGCTACTACTGTATTAACTGGACTAACCTGTTGAAGACCTTGCAGCAGTGTTTGGTGTTTAAACCGAGGCAAGACACTGATTGTTTATCAACTTATGTATGTGTGAATGTTTGTGTAGTTTAAATGGACAGGATATATGTTTGCATTTGTATATGTGGTGAGTGTGAGGAGTGTTTATTTGCATAATTGCACTTGCAGTTCTATGCGTGTTGAAAAAAGGTAGTTTTTCTGTTTTGCATTTATGACCTGCAATATAACACTATGTAAAAAATGTGTGGAGTATTCCTGTAAAGAGTAAAGTTTGTTTAGATATGCTATTAATATATTAACTTTGATATAGCTGTAAAATTTCCAATTTCCTGCTCTCTATTTGAGATGTATGACTTGCTTCTCCTGTCAACCGGATAGCAGTCTTTGGTCCTTTGTCTTCTTAAATGATGCCCAGGGCTGTACACATTGATCATAACAGGACCTTTTGTACTTCAGAAGAGAAAGAGTCAGTCCAGTGCCAGAGAGATATAGATTTCCAGCCTTGACTTTATACTTCTATTTTTATAACATTGTGTATTTGGTGCATGCTCATGAAATCTAATTTTCATAGTAAAAATGTTGGTTATCACTGCCTAACATTAGCATGACAAAGTTTTCGTCAATGTGCTTGGGTGAAGGTAAATATAAAAAGCTAAGGTAAAGGTTGTCCTCTGAACTTTTTTGGTCATTGAGGAGTGCAGTGTTGAAGACCACAATTTTCTCAGGTTCAGCTCAGTGAGGAGGTGATTGAGGGGGTGGTGGCCATCTCCTTTCCCTCTTCCAGCTTTAAAACTCAGCAGCAAATAAGGCTTGGGTGAGGAGATTAGTAGTTGCGTGAACTGCTAAGGTCAATGCTTGACAGTTTTCGTTTGGTGATGTATGTTCTGTAGCAACATCTCACAGTGCCTCTGTGCATCTTTGTAATAAGAGAGTCTGCATTTGCTTCTGTTCAAGAACAGGAGGGCCTTGTGCTTTTATGTCTTCACCTCGAAAAGTTTGGAATAGCTGAATATCCACCCTTGTATAAATGCATGTGTGTGTAAATACATACATGTTTTATTCTACTTTGACATGTTTGTGTGCTTGTGTGTGGCACCTTGCTTGTGCTAAATTTAGTCTACATAATGATGATGATGATGACAGCTGCTACTTTGCATGGATCTAATGAGAGTTATCTGTGAGTATTGATCTCTTAAATTGTAACTAGGACAAGTGAGCAGGCACTTACGTGAGATGCACAGTGTGGGGGAAATGTATGTAATACTGTTGAAAAGAGACACAGGATTTGTTCCATGTTTTTGTGGATTCCTGGTTACTTTGGTTTACCAATAAACAAATGGAGCAGACTATTTTCTTCTGTGTTCCTGGGATCAGACTATGAATATATTTTATAGAGAAAATATATTCTGGAGATAACACTATGTGTGGCTTGATGTACAAATGAACTAGAACATTCTGGCTCAGATGTTCCATATTTTTGCTTCCCAACACTATACAGGGGAGCAGATAGCCTACTTAGAGCATTAGAGCAGATATGCTGGAATCTTAAGGCACACACACTAGCTGGTTTTATAAGATGTAGCATAGTTCCCCCATGTGACTCGGCTTTGTAGTGGGTACCTGACTCTCCAAAGGGTTTGGGAAGGTAAATTAACGAGGCAGAGGTGATGTTCATTTCTCTCATAAAAACTGACCCTGAGATAAGTCTAGGCTTAAACATCTCACTTTTCTATGGCTGCAAGGTAAGAGGTCTACCTTTACTATTTTTTAACATTACTACACTTTTCCTAACAGTTCACTGCGTGTTCTTTTCAAGGATGAATATTTGTGAAACTCTTGTGCTGAAATGGAATGCACCTAGGAGAGGAAAATGTCCCTTGAGTGTGCAGTGGAGTGTAAGGGAGCTGCGTAATCCATACAAACACAGCTGTATCTTCACTCTTGACTGTGCTCACTTTTACTGCATTTACCATGAACATGAGGATTGACTGGTAATCACATCTGATTCGACCAAAAGCGATAGTCGTAGTGAGAATGTGAGATGCACTTCGTGCTGTAAAGCCATATGCTATATCTAAGTCAAAACCAGTCTTGAATGCATTCCACATTTGTATCTAGTTTTGGAACTAAAAAAAAAAAATAATAAAGATACTTGTGGGCATTTTGCTTTCTGTGTACAAAAGTATATGCCTCTGGATGGGTAGAGGGGTGTGTGAGAAAGGGTGAGCAAAGAGTGGAATGTGTGGCCACATAGCTGGACAAACCAACAACTGCATCTCTGTGATATTAGATTATGTTTACTAGGAAGTAAACGGAGTGCCACCGACAGATGTATGAATGCAAATTCCTTACGCTGGTAGCGTGTATTCAATGATAACATAATTTTTAATCAGGGCTTCCTGATAGGTTGTAGAGTGTATGGTAGATGTCCCACGTCGGAGAGGGAGCGAGCTTGAAAGTGACTTTGTGGGTCATCTCCCTTTGTCAAACGGAATTACTTTTAAAGCCTGTCCTTTTATTAGGACGAGGGAAGCCTAATTTGGCGAGATAATACTTTGAACCTGGGCCCCGCGAGCAAGCACGTTCTGAACACCCACAGGGCCCTAGGTATAACACCACGATCACCACGGCTCTAATCAAAAGTGCTGGCCCTAGACAGATGCCTCGTCTGCCTGACCCTAAGGACGGCCCTGCCCGTGAGGATGTCATAAGTACAGTGTTTCACTTTTTCTGTAAACTGTCGCTGCTCATAAGCAAGCTTCTCAGCTGAAACGAAAGATCAAAATTTGACAACAGCATCGCAGCTAGAAGAATTAGAGGACAGAAAAACTCGCGAAGTCGGGTACAGCGGAATGTCGGGTCATGGACTGCTGTCTGTCTGCCGAGACCAACGTTTAGCCTCTTGCGACGTTCTCCGCTGTTAGTCTCGGCGAGCCTAAACAACCAGCAGTCCAGTAATACAAGCTCGTGGTCGGGTGTACTTTTAAACACAAAAATAGCCTGAATGAGGCTTAATGCAAAACAGCAAGATACAAGGACCCCCTTCATGCACCTGTGGGGATAGATTAAGCACCTCACACGTGCTGCTAGAGTGTAATGAAAACAAAATAGAAAGTGAAGAACTAAAACATTTCTTAGGCAAATATAGATCGGCACTAAACCTTAATAGCTGCCTCAACCCTCCAAAATAGCATCAGTAGCAACAAAGCCACCCAAACTCCCGACCAATATAAGATGATAGCTAGATTAAAAAACAAGATACACACCCACAAGAAAGAGACCGTCTAAAACAAAGACTATAAAAGGAAAAACTAAAACCACACACTATACCACGGCAGAACAAACAGGCCTACTATACACAGCTAGCAAGTAGCAGCAAAAAACAACAAAAAGAGAAGCACCAGTCCAGTACGCCACCACGGCGGAGCAGACAGGCCTCCAAAACACAGCAAGTGACAACAACAAAACGTGGGCACAGCACATCACCAAAACAGACTCGGCAAACCTAACCACAAGCAGAAAAAGAGAGCACAAACAAAAGGGACAACACTTGCGGTGTCAAGACAGCGACACCCCCTACACCCACACCCCCCTCAAAGATTCCCACTTCCACAGTGCGAAATCACCGCGAGGTGGAAGAACTTTCCCTCAAAATCAACAAGAATATACAACCACGTTGTCTCACGGAATCAAATAACTTGACCTCACGTGACGGTGTTTATCTAAAACATCTCGATAAGCGCGTGGGACTAGGGCGTTCGACCACCTACCGAATTTATTGTGTAAAATGAGTGCTGTTTGAATTCGCTCACAATACAACTTTAAAACTAGCCTTTCCGTTGAAGGCAGGTCCCCGATGCTCTCTAACCACTCTATCAGACATTTATGTTGGCCATGTTATTACTTATTTGTTATCTTGGTGTTAGAATTAATATTGTACAGACTGCCGATTTTTAACGCTGTTGTATTTGAACAATTGTACCAAATTATTAACCTATGCTGAATTTTTTTTTTAAGTGAACTTAACATTTTGGCAGAAGGGCCAAAGACGTTCTCGGACCGTATACACAGACGAATTGCTGCAACAGTTATTTGTTGTCATTCGTTGTTTGCGTGTCGAAGTACAGACACGTTGGTGCTCGTTCTTCCTGGCCGATTGTAGATGTGCGTGCGAACAAAAATGTTGACCACCAGCGATTAATAGGTCAGTCCCTCCCCCAATTCTCAATCCCCGCCTCTACTGTTAGCTTTTTGTCATGTTTACAGATCTAATATTTCGGAAACTGCGCACACTGCACGTACCCGGACTGGAAATACTTCACAAACTTATATAAATAGCATGCCCTACTTTTGTGTTGACGACAGCGACGACTGACCTCCGTTTGTAACAGTAGATACACGGCTCTCGCTGGTGTTGGTCCTGGGGAGTACGTACATAGTGTTGACGTTGGTGTTCGGGTTGTAGATATGACAAGCGCCCTTGGAAAACCTACTTCTTGTTGTTAATCACAGTTTATCTTTCTGTAAGCGGGCATCCTATCGGGTGCGTGTACCTTGTTTAGCAGACGCCCAGGTACGATTTTCTCAAGTCAAGACCTCGTCCCAGAGAAGGTCAGCATGGCTGTGTAGCAGACGGTGGTCTTGCCGTCCTCCTCAATGGCAGTCACAGAAGCATTGTAGAGCTTGGTCACGTCGCTGGCAACATGGCCTCGTTCAGGAGCACAAAGACTCATTTCAAAAATCTGAGCAGAAGATTTTTGGAAGGGGAGGTGATAGAAGAGCGAGGCGCAGCTGCAGAGGCCGAGGACGAGCTGTATCGCCTAGTGCCTAGTGACAACGAAGATGGTGACGATGATGATGTGGATCGAGATGGTCGGCGAGAGACTGTCGTACAGTACTACAACGAGCAGGAGCTCGGCAACGGCGACACTATCAAGGCGACGATAGAAAACACGCCCAACAAACGAAAGAAGTCTCTTCGAAAAAGGGTGAGTTGGGGCACGATGTACGATGTACGTCACTTTGGTGAAGTCCTTTCGATCTGGTTTTTGTTGGGTAAGATGTGAGTTACATTTATTACATTTATCCAGTGGATTATGGCATATTTACACCCTGTATATCGTTGCAGCCATTGCATGGAACTTAAATAAATTTTTTTTTTTTCTTATACTTTTAGGCACGCAGGTTAAGTGCCCAGGTGTGTTGTGTGCAGGTGCGGAGGCGAGTATGGAAGGCTATGCGGAGCAGCTGGAAGTACGTCAGAAGAGGGATGGAGGATTACTCCCGTTCCACTGGGATGGCCGCCATGTTTCTGTGGGGTGCTAACTTTAGCAGCCCTAACAGTTGGAAACGTTAGCTCTGCTGCAGCCATTGAGTTCCCCAAACTGCTGTGCTTATTGGTGCCATCTCGTGGGAGATTTCCTTACAGGGGTTACGATTTGAAACCCAGACTCGATCAGTAGTCCTTGATGTTCAACTTCAGACTCATTCAAGAGTATGGGCTTCATTATATAATACCATAAGAGGTTAGAAGCTTGAAAGTACAATATTCTGATCATCGGCCAACGAAATGTGCTGTTTCTTGTGTTGAGAGTCAAGCCAAGGAAGTCAGTGACTTTATTATTTCTCTACGACAAAGTCAGCTGCCAGCAGGATAACATATCAGCATGTATTCACTAAATAAATGACAATAAAACATTTGCTGTTGCGTTCAGAAGTGGCTTACGCTGCTGATCACACGATAAACAAGCTTAAGTGTCACACAACGTGTCACATACATTCGTGTAAATGGATGCTATGAACTTTTTCACGGGATTCATCATGCGACACCGTTGCCTGTTACATTGTTACACTTGCCGGTGCTTGTAATGTAATACAAGACAATAAATTAAGGTCCTAAGAAAGTGCGCTGCTTCAACTTGGATCGTATTCTGAAGGAAGCTCTCATATTGTTTTTTTCAAATGAAAACAAACTTCGCCGTGGTGTGTGTGTGTCAGCGAGAGAAAGAGAGAGAGAAAAAAATACCTTGCAAGGAATATAGCCATAACCCATTAAGTATGATCGAGTTATGTTTCAATTGATATTTATTTTTTTATTTTTTTTTATTTTTTTTTTTTTGCTTTTTAGTTAGCTCTTAGGTGTACGATTTACACAAAGATCAAAATTAGTGTAATTATTGTCACTTGTCATTTTAGTATACCTGTCATCAGTTCTCTTTTTAGGTCCTATGCTTCACTGGGGGAGAATAAACAAGAAGAAGATCGAAGTCATCAGTTTTCATTATCAAGTTACTTTTCTTTCCTGTTTCATTATGATTAAAATTCATTTGATTATTATTCGTCTCTCTTATTAAATGTTTTAATCGTTACTTATATTTGTTTTATTCTGCTTTTTTTGTGTGTGTGTGTCGTGAATGATCCCATAGATTATCTGTAGACCCTTTGACTTCCCTTGAAAATCTGTTTATTGCTATGCAGCAATAGTTACATAGATCTTTGAGGGTACTTCTTGTGTAAACAGCACATGCAGGTCACATAACAGGATACGACAAACCGGGTATTTGTGACATTACTCTGTGCCTAAATAAAACGACCAGCGTGACCCAGGAGATATATTTTACTTGTCGGGTTGGCTTTTAGGTGTCAGAGGTCACCGTTGACGCGTACGTTGCATTTCGGCACTAGCTGTCAGAGGCCTGCAGAACCAAAACAACATTTGCAGAAGAGGACGAATGTGGCAATCTGCATGCAGAGGAGGCAAACTTTATACTTACTGTCTTCCCTGAAAGGTTTTACTATTCTAGCATTCTAATTCTTCACTTCTTGAAGGGAAAGGGAAAATTACAAACAGAAGACTATGCACTCTCTTCGGTTAACAGTATTCACGTAGTTATATACTGTATGTACATGCTTAGGGGCTTCTGTTAAGGGCCCGCGCTCTCGTTACCTTATGTTGTAATGTGTATGCTGTGTCCGCCCAGATCCCAACTAAAAACCGTGTGTCGTGGCGTGATTTTAATGTCGGTGACATGCGAAGTCTGCGACTTTGGACAAGGGGGGGGCGGTGCATGCATGTGCATTTCTTGAATCTGCAGTATAATGAACAATTCAGTAAGCATTTAAAACAGTACTATAGCTATAGTTCTACAACTGAAAAAACAATTAGCACTAGTCCACGTGATTTCTTCTTGTTTAGCGCTAAGGGAAACCACATTTCGTTCTGTCGACCTTTTGGCCTGCTAGAAACGATCCGGCACTGAGAGAAGCCTAGAGTATGCAAAGCAATTAATGATCTCTCTCTCACACACCCGTCACCTCGATCACCCACACCAGGTTTTAGAGCATGGGGCTTTCACAACTGGCAACAGTATTGGCATGGCTCTGTTTATAGTAGGCAGCCGTACTTGCCTATATAATATATTTAGTTCACACCAGACACTCTAATTAACAAGGACTGCCAACTCTCGCGCGGGAACAGATCTCTTGTGTCGCGCATGCGCTGGACTGTTATTGCATCGCCTTTTCCGGTTTCGCTTTGCACAGTGCGTCGCAGAGCTACTGTTGTTATTATTTTGAGATGCCAGGCACTAGCTGTGCGATTCCAGGATGCCCTGCTTGCAAAGGTCGACACCAATTTAAGGTTTATCATTTTTCTGCATAAGAAGAGTAGACAATCAAAGACTAGGAAAAAGCTCTTGTGAGAGCTGTGAATATTTGTGATTCTATCTTAAATGAGCGACCACTTGCTCCAAGCATTTCAAACCGGAGTGTTACATTGAACATAATTAACCAGGCGAGAGAAATATAGCTTTTTTATATTTTAAGGATAATTAGCTTATTATAACAACTGGTCAAAAGATCATATACAGAGTTTCTACCCACAGAGTTTGTGCCAGAAAAGACCATTGAAACACCTAAGCCATAAACTAAGCCATAGGATGCCATCAGTGAGCATTAATTATTCATTACTATGATACAACATGGTCACTGTCAAGAGTAATGCATGATTAATAAATGTGTTTTATGTGAAACTGTTGACATTATGTCTACCAATTAATGATGCTTCTAGCTGAGTCCCTAAAGCATTGATCTAACTGTTGCTTCAATAACAAGAGGTTTATTCCTTTGTTTACATTTTAAGACCACTGACTGCAGCAGTTTTACCCTTGACACATCTTTTATTAACTTGCGATACAAAGTTCTGATTGTGCACTGCATGTTACATATAATGTTACGTCACCAATGGTATAAATTAGTGGATAAGAATGAGGTACTATATGTTCCTTTATTAAAGACTCCTGTCTCTAGTTTTGCCTTGTTCCTGACCTTGGCTGAAAGACACACGAACAATAAAAAAATACAATTATTGAAGCAATTATCTTTATTGAATTGTGTGTGAATGAATAAAAGTGCCAAAGTGATTAAAAGCCATGGAATCAACATTTAATATCAAAATTTTTATATATATACATACACATCAAGTAAAGCTCCTCTACTTACATAATGCTTAAGATTACAATGCTTTTTGGATAATTAGGTTTGCCAAAACAGTCCACTTAGCTTTTATACAAATGTATTACATGTATGATGATAATCATTTTCTACATAAACCTAAACTTTTGAATGTTTTACTTTTATAACCATGAGATTGATATATTAAGTAATGTATAATATCCCTCTTAAAGCAGAAAATAGC
Source organism: Pomacea canaliculata (assembly GCF_003073045.1). Classification (NCBI taxonomy): domain Eukaryota; kingdom Metazoa; phylum Mollusca; class Gastropoda; order Architaenioglossa; family Ampullariidae; genus Pomacea; species Pomacea canaliculata. The sequence goes on from NC_037597.1 coordinate 2,038,698, forward strand.
ATCAACCTGAAATTGGGAGGGTGATTTTAATACTATAACATTATAATCAATATTAATCTTGCACAAATGTAAATAAAGGAGATGATACAAAATTAATCAAAATACAATGACATTAATATTATGTCAGCTCAGTAAGTATTAATTTTGTGACGTATGACAACTCAGATGTATTAATTTTGTGGCAACAATTTACATTTTCATGGGTTTAGGGATGGATAAATGACAAAATTACCATCATCATACCTTTAATTTCCATTTTACCAAATATGTTTGCAAATGGCATTTTCTTTTCACAGTACACAGTTTGAAAAGGCATTAGCTGATACAAAAAACATGGGGCAGCCAATAACATAAATCTGGAATCAGTTATTGTTTTCAAAAAAACTATTAAAGCAACAGCATATAAAAATATACATATAAGAGAGGATTAGGTGATGGAAGGAGGGTATGTGCCAGATCACAGCACTGTATGTTCAGGACTGCAGATCACTGACCCATATTCTGGATAGAGGTGGATTTTCAAAATTAAACCCCCAATTCCACATGTGAGCTAGAAGCCTTCAGACTTTGTCTAAGTCCCTTCTGTTTTGTTATTGAGGTAAATGTTGACAGTTTAAACTTTTTCATATACTTCTTGCACTTGTGGTGTGCATGAACCATAAAATACGACTTGACAATCATAAATAAAATATTCTACAATGCTAGGAAGTGTACATTTGTTCACATAAGCAAGTGCTAACTGACTTTCTGGCAGCAATTGGTAAAATACAAATCAAAGGACAAAGTCTACACCAGTCCATCAAAGCATTGTCTAAATATAGACTTGAACTTCAGAAAAATTTGAACCACATGGGTTTTAATTCTGTAAGTCCCCCTCTATCCAGAATGTGTCATTGATTTCACAGCAGTCAGAAGCACTATTAATATACATAAGAAAAAAATTGCTTCTACATACATTCAGTATTTGCTTCAAACTATACATTGTTAATAATGTACTCAAAGCAGTGCAAAACTTTTCAGTCAGTGTACTTACCACCAACATTAGGGATTATTTCCTTTACATTCTCTGAAATGTAGTCATCTGACTTCAAAGCCCTACAAGACTCTTCCAAGATCTCCAGGCAGACCTGATCAGACCAATTATGATTAAACAAATTTTGTATACAAGTTTAAGTAAAAAAGCAAAACAGATGATGAAAGAAAATAGCTACTTTTCTAACTCCAAGCTTTATTTTTATCAAGGTATGAAAGGTCATTAAACGATTTGCCATCTAGTACATATTTATTTCAAGGTAATTAGACACATAAATATCAGGGATAGATGAAGGAACATCAAATTTTTCCTAACCACCCATTTCAAGTACACCATCATCCTGATAATACAACACATGAAGTGAATGTGTTCAAAACAACATTGTCAAAAAAATCTATAAGGATTTAAACTTATTACAGAATAAATGGAGTTTAAGGCACGTTCCTTAGAGCCTTAGTCTGAATTAAGAAACGATTAACTCACTATACAATCCACCCTCTGTGACCACTCAGAAAAACAATGAGCTATAGAGAGCGAGAACTTCTAAACAAAACCATCTTGACTCTTAAAATAAATACAAATACTACGATACAACGCTCTGTTAGAGTGTAGATATTTTACGTTATAATTCACATATGAAAAAATATACATGTATATCAAAACATACTAAGAGGATTTCTTCAATAGCAAAGGATTCTAGATACTCGCGGATACAAAACAAAGCGACCGGAAGTTGTCATACCGCGGACAAGAGTTGAGTCAACGCTAGGCATCCCACTGCGCTCGCCAAGAGTTGACTGTCCTCGTTATTTATAGTCTCTGTTCGTACAACATATGCATGTCTCTTTTAGTAACATTTGGCGTTAATATAGCTACTTCTTTCGTCGGCGATCGATTGCCTTTTGGGCTTGGGACGATTTGACTTTTCTGTCTTGGGACGAAATGGACCTACGTAGGACAAATTGACTTGTGGTGGGGGACGAAATGGTCTTAGGTCGACTTTAGTGGCGTTTTGCACTGGCGTAGCGAAGCTAGCCTAGCGAATCTAGCGGTTAGCGAAGCGAGCGATCCCTGTGCAACAATGCTTTGATACCCTGAGTAATGGCGGATGTGATCTCGCGTGTTCTCGTGCGACCGTGCGAGATCACTCATGGCTGACAACCAAGTGAGAGACAAGTAGCAGCTACTGGGCATGTTGTTTTAACCTGTAGTTATCATACTGGGACTTAACATTTGTGAAATTTGGCAAGAGAATGGAGTCGAGGGGTGTGAAAGGGCGTCCAAAAACTGCTTTGCACAATCCTTTGCGTTATATCACCGCTCGCGCTGAAAGTGTTTCGTGGGCATCCCAATATCGGCTAATGCGCGAGAGATTTCGTATGGCGAAATCCTTATATCGCCGAGATCTAAAGGCCCACTATGGCTGCGTCAATGCTATTGAGTTTTCCAATGATGGCCTCTTCATTGTTTCTGGTAAGTGCTGTATAATCATTCGTTTTTGTTATTGTTGTAACAGACATTCTCATTTAAAAGCTTTTGACTGATTGAGACCCCCTAAACTCTTTTCAGTAGGATTTACAACCCTCATTTTCAGTGAAGTAGTGCATATTTGATCGTTCTTTAGTGCCATCATAGATTGTCAATAAACGTTTCGGCCGTCAGTGCTCGGCATCAACCTTTAACCGGCCTACAAGGGGAGCATAACAGTCATTTACAATACTTGTTACCATGGATTCTTTGATGCCTCTTGTTAGCTGGATGGTAACTAATGTTGAACGCATTTATTAAACTGAATTTGAAACAAGCCGATTTCATCAAACACTTTGGGGGCAAAAGATTACTAATGGCTGTAGTAGTATGAATACATATGCTAAACCAAGGCAGCCAACAGATCAATATTGCCACTAATATGCATTAGGTATTTCATAAGATGGCTATGATGATCTTTGTCAAGAAGTTTTAAAAACTAAGGAAATATGTATGTAGGATTGAAAGACAAACTGATTCATTTTAACAAATTCAGTTTAAAGATTCTAACAATAAGATACAGTTAGCTACACTTAAATCATAGCATGCAAAATATATTTTAAATAGCTATTCCAATCAGGTATTGAGTTTAACAATATACATATTTTGTAGAAAGATGTTACACAAATGCTGCTTACATAACATTGTAAGGACGTTAACTAATGTTTTCTGCTTTTATAATTTACTGAGCTAGTGTTATTCTTCAGAGATTAACAGTATGACTTCTAGTTCTGTACAGAAAAATTGCATTGGTTAAACAGGCAGAAAGTTCGATTTGACAGGACATCTAGAAAGTCTATGTCATAATCTGTTGTGTTGTGTAGAAACAAACAGAACTTTTGTATGCTGATACTTTAAGTGGAATCCATCATTTTGAAAAAGTAATTAGTAGGTCAGGTTCATTTGCATTGCTCTAGCTTTGCTTCAATTGCTACAGGTGGAGACGACCGCCGTGTGCTCTTGTGGAATGTAGAGAAAGCATTATCTGATATTGGAGAACCTGCTGTCATGAAGGGCGAGCATAACAGCAACATATTTTGTCTGGCTGTCAACAGCAACAATACACGACTCTATTCTGGAGGTGGCATTATTTTCATATGCTTTTACTCCTCTTTGAATTTAGTTCAGATAGTCACTGTCTTTAGTTTTTTCAGAATGTAAAATGTATAACTATACGTACATAACTATACAGGATAACTTCCAAGCCATTGTGTCATAAAAAGGTTATCATATAACTTCAGTTACAGTCTTTTCCTTCTGTAAAACTTTGATGTTTGATATACTTTCAGGTAATGATGAACAGGTAGCAGTTCATGACATTGTCAGGTGAGATCTTTCTCTCAATAAAGTCAATACAAAGAAGGATTATTATCTTGTATACTCTAAGATTATCCTTTCAGTGCTAGAAAATCCTTGTTTATTAATATTTTTTATCCATTTTTTCCTAATTGTGTGTTAACCAGGCATGAACAAAATATGGTAAAACTATATCAAATTGGTAATAATTTATGATAGGCTGAGTTCTAACTTTTTTTATGTACCTGTTGCAACCTTCATTTCCTTGAGTGTTGGAAGCTGTGGATTTATTACTACAGTAGGTTTGCTTTGAGAATAGTGGTTTTTGCTTTTGCAAGATAAGCTGCCTGGTTTAGTTGACAGTTTAGAAAATTTTTTTGTTGTGCAATTTTTAAAGTAAATTTGCATTTACACTTAAAATATTTGCAGTTGTCTTCATTTCACTATTGAGAAAGCAAAAGTTCTTTTCAGCGTTTTAAGAATATAATTTTACTGTTTCCTGTTTTTCCTGCAAATATTTATATGCAAATTTAGTTCTGGTCATTCTAGAAATTGGGTTGAATGGTTTGTGTGAAAGAGTTTTACCTGCTGCTCATACTGTGTTACTTGCTTCTTGTCAGTGGTCAAACCCTAGATGTTTTTCTACATGAGGAGGCAGTATATGGACTGTCTGCAGACCCCGTCAATGACAATGTGTTTGCAAGTGCATGTGATGATGGTCGCATTCTTATTTATGACACTCGTGGGCCTGCTAGCACAGGTGAGAGTTTAGGTACACCTTTCTAAATCACATTTCATATGATTGTATCAAACACCAGTAGCTAATTAAAACATTATAACAAATTATAAACAGTGTTCTTATTCTTTGACTTTTCCATCTGGCCTGTGTAAGTAAAATGTATCTATTGACATTGTTACTATTTCTGAGGACATCATCATCTCTAAATTCCGAACTGAACATGTATATAGATTAAGATATGCGTGTGTGTGTGTGCATATAGCTTGATAAATGTCATGTGAATGTAATCTTTGGTGGAATATTTAGGACTGTTATGATTTTGCTTTTTAAAAGGAAAAATTCTTAAAAGTTTCCAGTTTTTGCCTACGCATTAGTATCATAAGAGGTGGAAGTAGACGGTTATGTTGAGCCTTTGCATTGTAAAAATCTTGGTTAACATACTTTATCCTTAGAGCCCTTTGTATTGGCCAGCTACACCTCATCAATGCATGCTGTCATGTACAATCCAGTGGAGCCTCGACTTTTAGCATCTGCTAATGCTAAAGAAGGTGTTGGATTGTGGGATATTCGCAAACCTCGCAGGTACATCTTCATGGTGTTGGATTTTCTTTTGGAAAAAACCCCGAACATTGGGGTAGATTTGCTTAGTTAATATAAGGGTAATGAGATTTGTGGTTCTGTTTGTAGTAAGACTTTATTAGAAAAAGTTTGCGTTTTTTTCAGCTGTTTGATTTTCTTAAAAAATGTAAATATTGATCAGAAGGATTTACATAAAGCACATTTTCATTGCAACTAAAATCATAGACTTGTTATTTCTGCTGTAGTTGTGTGTTGCGTTATGGAGGGCGCTTCCTACAGCAAAGCTGCATGAGTGTTCGCATTAACAACCGTGGCACTCATTTGGTGGCCCTCCGGCGAAGACTGCCGCCAGTCCTGTATGAACTGGGGAGTACCCACCCACTGTGTGACATGGATCATGATGGTTACTACAACTCCTGCACCATGAAGAGCTGCTGCTTTGCTGGACCACAAGATGAGGTCAGAATCCATTATAAATTCTTTCTTAAGTATTATTTGCTGCCAGGAAGTTTAAGCTACAAGAATATTATATTAAATATAGAAATTATGTATTTATATGGCACTAATTTGGAGGCAGTGTACTATTGGCATGTTTAAAATGGTTTTCCCTAGTTCAGGAGGACTGGAGAATCCCAGGAAAACACATGTACCCACACAGATTTTCTACAGTTCTAACATCCTTTGTTAAAATGTCATGACATTTCTTTTACTATATGACCGAATGCTAATGAAAATTGCCAAGAACAGCACTGAGATCTGTATACAACTTTCATTGACCTGACCAAGGCCTCTCTGAAAGATAATGGTGAGGTCTGGATGTCCACACAAGTTCACCAGATTTGTTCTGCAGTTTCATGACAGATCGAATCAATTTGTTCAGTCTACTGAGGCTACAGGCAGCGACCAGAGTTCAGGTCAACATAATTAGGGATAAACTGTTCACTGGTTCCCTCTCTACATTCAAGTACAAGTACCAAGTGTGAGATGCAGGCTGATGTTTGACTGTCAGCAGCATGTCAGGACTTTGGTCTGACCACTACAACCACAAAGACTGAAGTTATGCTCCAGTCACAGGGAAAGGCTTCAATATCTCTTCAACTTGACAAACATCAGTATGGAAATCAGCAAAAAAATTGCATATAAATATTTGCAGAGAAAAGGAGCCTTGCCCTTGACTGCCCATCCTAGCACAGCACCTCACCTAGGGAGCCCATGTAGCTGAGGCCAACATGAATCATGGCAGCAAATAAAGATGCTCAGCATGCATTTCTTGAAACACTGCACTCCTTTAACCAAAAATCAAAACATGGGTTTTCAACCTGGCAGATAAGGGGACACCAAGAGTACAAAGTGTTTCACTGTTTTTCTACATTGATGCCATGCACGAATAAGCTTGACTCAAGTGAAGTTGACAAAAAATCACAGCTGGAAGAGTTAGCAGCAGAAAGCAAGCTGGATAGTACTGGGTACCCTGGCTAGTCTAATATAAAATAAGTTGAAAAGATATCTTTTGATGTCATAAAGTATATTGTTTTACTGCATGCAAGAAACTAAAAATTTGGGGATGGGTAAAATTATTTGAAAATTAGAGAAATAGCTATTGACTGGAAGACCGTGAGTGTTTTTATGCTGGTTACTGTCTTTACACAAATCTGGTTTGGTGGAAGTAACAAATGTATGCTTTTTTTTTTTAATACTAGAAAGAATTTGTTTATCGGTCAAGTGACACTGCACTCAGAATTTGACTTAATGATGAAAGTAACACAACAAAAGAAAGAAAAATCAGGCTTATCCTATACATATGCACATACACACATAAAAACCAGAATATGTGAGGTTTAAGGTTTTCACTATATTTTTGGCTGTGTGCAGTATGTGTTGTCTGGATCTGATGATTTCAACCTATACATGTGGAAGATACCAGATGATCTCTCTCAACGTAAGGCTGTTCCCTTCATTGATTAATAACATTTGATTAGAGATAACAAGAAGCTAGCTCTGGCTGTTGAAATGTCTGTAGTGGCTGCTGGCATGCAAGGATGGAGAGAATCAGCTGCTGTAGGAGTTATTTTGATTGGCTTGCTAACCATCATGCGGGGAGCAGCTTTATAGTTTTGGGTTTTTTGTTTTTGTATATTTTAACTGCTTCCTTTCAGATAAGAGATTATGTGGTTTTCAGTAGACCTTTTATTCCCTCTTGTATCAGGAGTCTACGTGAAAGAAGCACACATGATCTTGCGTGGTCACCGATCAATCGTCAACCAAGTGCGCTACAACCAACATAGAGGCCTCATCATTTCATCTGGTGTAGAAAAAATCATCAAGGTTGGCACACACGTTTAGTTAGCACATACTGTGTACTCAGGTGTGTATGTATGCATATGCACAGGTTTTCCCCACCTTCCTTGATAATTCAGGTTGAAAGTTTTTGGTGATTGCCCAGCAAGATTTTATTTTTAGATACTGTTTTATAAAAACAGAAGTAAACAAGAAAATAATGCATTCTTTTTATAATTTTATATCTAGAATATGGTAAATTAAAGAATCTATATGCTACAAGGATCACATTTTAAATATCAAAAGAATGTTTGCAGAGTTGAAATACCAGGTAAAGACAGCTGATTTTAATTAAAACCACAGAATTTTGTAGTTGACATGAGCATATTCAAAGATGTTTTTCTGCCTCTAGGTGTGGAGCCCTTTCAATCTGAACAATGGCAATGGTGGTGTTAGTCCTCGCTGGGAGTCATCCTTTGTAGAGCGACCAGTGTACACACATGAAGAATACATCAATTTGGTGTTACGTAGTGGGCTGGTCATGTCACATGATTATTCTTCACAATCAAAGGAGGAAGATCCACGCATGATGGCTTTCTTTGACAGTCTAGTGCAGCGGGAATTAGAGTACTGGAGTTCTGATGAGGACCTTTCATCTAACGAGATGGAATTATATGACAGCATTTTGCAGGCCACACGTCGTAGTCAGCAGCTGCAGGACCTGGAAGGAGATGATGAGGATTACAGAGTGCAACCTCATGTGGGTGACGGTGATGCATCTGATAGCTCAGACAACAGTGAGTTCAGTCCTTTCACTCTTGCCTTTGCAAGTGTCATGGCTGCTCAGGAAACAGATGCTAGTCTTTCACGTGTTTTGGATGCACACGAGGAAAGTGAAAGACTGAATGCAGTTCATGAGGGGAGCTCTGATGGCCTTAACCCCAGAAGCAAGAGAAAAAGCATTTCTGAAATCATTGCTCAGAACAGAAAGGAAGTGATGCGAGCAGCAGAAATGAGACACAAGTCGATGCGGTCTTCCCAAGATTTGCATGCAGACATCCTTTCTTCCACCAGTTCAGAGTCTGATTCTGATGATGAGAACCCCAGTCCTAGTGTGAGAAGTGACCTTGACATTGGGCACGTCTTGAACAAACGCCGTGCCCAGCAGCAGCGAGTTGCATACCAGCTGAAGCGTCTACAGGCATTGCGCACACGGTTAGTCACCAGTGACACAGACAATAGTGCTGACGAAGCTGTTCCCATGCGCAAGAGACCTCGTCTGGCTTCCAGCAGTTCCAGAGAGGAGTGTGTGCAGGAGACTAGACAGAGTGCCTGTGACATGGCCACTGAAGCACCCGCCTTTATGAAGACTTTTGACTTTGCTTCTAGCTTATTTACTATGAATACCAAAGGAAAAGGATGCTATGAACATGAGGCTGGCCCGTATTTACAGAAGACTGATGGTCCCAGTCTGTCGGGACATCCCACCGTCTTGTCATTATCTAGCTCTTATGCATCGTCCCAACCTTCGACATCAGGGGGCTGTGCTGGGCACTGCCATTCTTCCCATGAAAACAGCAGTAGCAGTGCCACTGCCAGGCGATGCAGTAATGAAAGCCATCATAAAGAGGAGAGCTGTGGTCAGCAGGACTGTCAACAGGAAGGTGGCAGTGAGAGTCAACACCGGGAGAGTGCGAGTGTCAGTGGGAGGATGCCAGATCAGCCAGAACGGTCGGATGGTGAGGCTTTACAGCCAGATGGTGAGGCCTCACAGCCAGTGTGGACAGAATTCAAGAGACTGAGGAAGCGGCTTCAGCGAGCCCAACGTTATTACAGGCAACATAGCAATAATGGTGACTCAAGTGATGATGACTGATGAGTTATTTTTTTTCCAGTTTCTGCTGTAGTTCAGCTTTTAAAAAAGTGAAAGATTCCAGTCGGAAAGTGACTGTTGGATGGAGTGTCTTTTGTACAGAGACCCTGTACGTATTCTTACAGTAATACTTCAGACTTTTGTTTGGTTTATTTTGCTTGTCAGAAGGTGATTAGCAGTACTTTTATGCGCCTCTCGTTTCTGTGTTGGTCATAGTTGGGATTCTTGCTGACTTTTCCAGTAAGGGTGGCTGACTCTTTGTTGATTACACTCATTCAACCTTTTAGAACAGAAGGATATGAACTGTTGTGTGATAATTTGAACCTTTTAACTCGATCCAAACATTATTTCCCCCTACCTACCATCCCCCTCCCCCTGCAACAAAACAAAACCCTCAAGTAATTTGGAAGTAAATGTGGAGTATTTTCACAATAAGCTTTACTTCACTTTTTACTCTGAATTCTTTATTTAAAGTCTATGGAAAAGATTACCTGTTGACTAGATTCTGGGTTGTCACAGATTGTGTTAATACAAGGGTGAAATGTAGACAGTCCTAACTTTCTACTTTCACCTTGCAATGCTAGGGCTAAACTTGATAATGAAATCTGTACACAATCTTAAGTGTGATGAGTGGATTTGGGTATTAAGGATCATTTTAACCAGCCACACCTTGGCGAAATTTTCTATGACAGAACACGGTGCATCAAAAATAAGCACAATTCTACCTGGAGCCTGAAATGTTCTTTGATTAGTCTGGCCAGCAAAAAGCTCTATGCTTGTCAAAAATGTTTTAATCAGACTTGGAAATATATAGACTTCAGAATGGAAGGCTTGGTGAATACCTTCTACTATCTGCAACTGAAAATTTAAAAATTAAGACAAGAATTTCAGTTTTGCTGATGCTTGTGAAGAATGAACTACAAGATAGAAGCTACCCTTTTTTTTCCATCAACAATTTACACAGCGGTTGGTTCAGACTTATTTCAAGATAAAATTATATATATATAGTTTATACAAATTCTGGTCCCCACTTCTAAAAAAATTGCTATGTTAGCTTAAACAGTCTTTAATCAGTCAAGAAACTGTTAAAAAAGCAGATTTAAAGAGTAAAGGTAATTTGGTTTACCTAATACTTTGTGAAATCTGGACTGCATGTTACTCGAAACATATCCAAGTCACCAGAGATTTTAAGTGCCATAATAAATTTAAACTAAAGATATTGTGTTTTGCATTTGCATCCCAGGCAACTTAATATTGTGGCCTGCAAGCTGTACCTCTGTACATTTGTGCTCATTGCCCCATCTCCCTTCCTGGGCATTACTAACACTCAGCCAGTGCAGTTCACAATTCTGCTAATGGTTTGTAGAATGATAATGCTGTTTGTAATGTGCAAGACAATTATCATTATTGCAGAATGGGTGCTAAATGAAAATAAATTATAGGACATGCATGAGAAGCAAGTTTATAGCATTTACTGGACTTATTACAACTCCAGAGCTGTTGTGCGGAAGTCAAAAAACTGTTTTTCACAATTAGCTTGTGTGGTCATTCTCTTGGTTGTGAGTATGCATACGTGTGTGTGTTTAGTATTCTCAGTCCACAGACCTGTATATGTAATACAAGTTCATGCTGAGTCTCAGCAGTTTTCAGCCAAAAGTTTATAGGTTTTGGCCAAGAAGTCTTCATTCAATATTAAATAAAAAAACTTATTTATATTAAATAAATTTCATAATTGTGACTGTATTTTTTTAATTTTACTTCAGTTTATTGAGAAACAATCTTTAGGGAAACTCTGTGGTATCTTTTCATGCTGCCTATTATTCTGTTGTCACACATCTGGCCAGTTCTAATGCATGATATTCATGTCTAGATGTAGGTTCTGGATGGTAGTCACCTCTACAGTCATTTATACCTCTTTTTAGGGGGAAGGAGGGTGTGCATACTCATGTTAGTGTATTTGCATTCTCTTGTACATTTTCTTCCCTAGATTTTTTTCTTCACCATTATCTGAAGTGTGAATGTAATCATTTTCTTTGTTTATAGTGTAAGATTTAAGCTGCTTTAATAAAACATTTATACTTAAAGATATATTATAAATAACATTGTTTAAACATTAAACTGTGATAACATTATTAAGTTTTTAATAAGTAAACTGCCCATGAATGTTCATCTTGGTCAGTACAGATAGCCATGTATCGTTCTTCCCTCTTTTAGTAAATTCAAACCTAAACTTGGAAAAAGAAAATATAACAACAAAACACTGGAAGCAAATATTTTTAATTGATTAAATTTGTAATTAGATTATGCAAATTTTAGCATAAGTTTTTTTGTGAAACTCCATATAAGTTCACATTTACCTTTTTTAAAAAACAAATGGCTGCATATAAATCACCATTTTGGTGGTACAAAATCATTGGATTGAGGAAAGCAATTCTCAAATAGACAATTTATCTTTCTGAAAATGGTATTACAAAGCCAGACATCCAGCAGATGCAAAAATGTACTGCACATCATTTTGAGATCAAGACCAGTTTAACAGTTATATTTCTTTATGGGCTAATTTTTTCCAACATTTTAACGAAGTGTAGTAGCCAAAGCATGTTCTCAGAAAACTGTGATTTAGGAAGATGTGTGTGATGCATATTTGCAGGTCAGCGTCTTAAACAATTGGTGTGAATACTGTGGGACAAGAACATTGATATCAGAAGGTATAAGTACCTTTCTGTATAGGTTTTGCAAATAATTTGTATTTCTACGTCTGTTTGCTTGGTCTGATGGAGCTGTATTCATCGCAGCAGTAACTTTGTATGACCGGTGAATTTCAGTTTATTAAAACTGCTAAAAAATTTGTTGTTTTTAAAGAGAGACTATGTGTGAGTGGATTGGTAGGAAACAATGACACTATCTGCAGAGGATAACCTAAAAAGTGTCTGAAGACTTAGGTTTTGGATGTATATAAAACATTAAAGTCTTTAAAATGTTGGCTGATGATTCAAATAACTCTTGATAATCCTAGATTTAAGCAAACATAAATTGAACAGATTCTACAATGTATATGTGTTTATGCATATACAAGTGTGCGCAAACATATATATATTTTTGATCAGCTAGGCAATCTGATGAGTGTCTTCATGCATGCATCTCAATGTTTGCAATTATCTTTTTTACAAATTTCCAATTTGTTATGTTTAGTAGTGTCATTACAGTCCTTATGCTGTCTTCACTGTAAATGAGTCTGACACTAGAACAGAACGGATCCATCTCCTAGGAACATACGCATGGTCCAGCTCAAAAACACGCATAAATCGGACCTGAAGACCTGACATTGTGTGTCCCGAGATTTCAAAGTCAACAGAAGCTGGTCCAATATCTGCCTTGGTGATGCTCTGAGAGAGATGGCTGATTAACTGCAACAAGCATGTGAGATTAGCATTCAAATACTACCAATTCCAATTTGGTCAATCCTTAACTTTTAACTTTGTTTTCAATCTTCACGAAAAAAAAATATTCACAGAAGATGCTTTGGAACTTGAAGACTCTTCTGCATAAACATGGAACTATGATCCAGTGCATTCACTGAAATAAATCTATTGGTCCAAAACATTAAATGAACCAACTAAAACATAAAGCAGGTGATATGAATTCACCAAACGTACCCTGAGATGAGCAGTACTTTCTTCTCCACCTGCTAAGTTATTAATGGTCCACACCATCTGCTTTTCATCTGATTTAAACTGCAGAGAATTGCTTGGACCATTCACGTGCTGTGATACACTGCCAAAACATGTTTTTTTTTCAGACTCATCTCAAAAAAACAACTTTGATAAGGAAATGCTATTAAATATCTTCCTAATCAGTTGCTAACATGAGCACATTCACTAAAAATGAGGTTGTCGGGGAAATCACATTAGCCTTATCTTCACCCTGCTAAATTTAGTTTTGAAATGATAACTAGTCATTTTCTATTGTCATGTGGTAACTTTAAATGGGGTGTAGCAATCGCCCCAGTTAAGGTCTAGGGTGGCTTGTTGACAAGCCGATGGACCTTAGGCAAGGAAAGGGAGGCATACGTGCCAGTGTACAGGTGTCGTATGCGGTAGGAGGGCAGAGGTGTTGTAAGTGGGGGACAGTCCTAAGTGGTTAGAGCAGTCAAGCACGACCAGCCGGTTGGCAGAGGTGTCAATATAAAGTCAACAAAGTGAGTGACACATCAGGGGCTCACACACCTTGCTGTCCCTCGGTGTATGTGATGTGCGAATGCGCAAAGTAAAATAAGGAACGGAGAACCAGCAGGTTCTCGGCACGACGTCGGAGTGGACGGAGCAACTGGTCAGCAGTCGAAGCGACTTCAGCATATCTAAGGTCAACTTCACTTGTACCACGAGACCGGGTCCAAGAGGGCAGGACTTGGGAGGAAGGACGCCTGGGTTAGAGAACCTTGAGCAAGGGGGCGAGTCAGGACTGCCTGCTGTCGCCGTGAAAATCAAAGGGCTACGTGACCAGGGCTTGTACTACCTGTGAGAGGTAGACGTTCGACGCCAAGGCTAGAAGTCGTCGTTCTCAATGGAGGAGAACGTCTGCTGGGTTAGCCGTACTCCACCAGAGATCGACTTTGCATGAAGGTGGTGTTCGTTTGGCGGCTGTACGTGGCATTGCAGTCGTCGGAGACACCACGTTGTGTGTCCCTGGACTGGGACAGGCTCGACTCTGTGTCACTGGGAGAGCAGTCGTCGCTCTATAACGACGTGGTTGGCAAATCAGGCAGAAAGGAGGACGGGCAGGCGGAGCAACAGTTTCGAGGGAAAGTCATCAAAGTGCCGACACTGTCGGGAGAAGTATTGGTCTCCACCAAACCATCATTGTGAACCCACAATAATAAGAACAGCTATAACATCAGAGCTAAGTTGATGCGCGTGTGAAAGTGAATGGTCGAGATAGAGAGAGGTAACAGCACTGGAATAGTGGAAGTACGTTTAGCACAGATAGCACTGGGACTCCCCACCCTAGACGAGTCTTTATACATCATATGTATTTGTATGTTTTTATGTTCATTAAATCTTTTTCTATACATCACACGTCGAGTTTTGTGTTCGGGGAACAGAACTTACAGAAGGGGTGGGGACTCGTAAGCCACGTGGTAAAGTGGATGTGTGATCGACGTGTGAGTATTGTACGTATGGTCCCCTGTAACCTATGTTGACATGGGTTGTAAGAATTGATCGAGTTTAACTCTCGCCCACGTTTCCGGTTGCCCGGGGCCAGTATTCACGTTTGTGATAAAACCCAGGAATGCTGTAACATCTATAAAGATGTAAATCCCATTCTACACTTATCTGATAATAGTTATAGCAGGCTAGAAGACGGGCATAACAAATAACCAGTAAGTACATATCCAACCATAAGCAATAACAAGAAAACAAAAGTGGTATCTACCTGGATATTGCAGACGGAAGACGAAGTGTGATGATAACATAAGCAGCCCTATTGTTCCCAGGATATTGCAGTAAACACTCATGATCACATTCACATCCCTGAAATGCCAAAGAACAACACTCATAAAAGATTAAAACCTACAAGGAAACAAAAACATCTACCCTCTCACCCTTTATAAAATTCTTATAGGTGATTAAACTGTTCAGAAATCATACCAAAATATGGTTATTACATATCTATGGCTGACAAATCTACAATTTGCTGGTCTTTAACAAAGCAGATTACTATTATGAAAGCTTACTTCTGCAATCCAACAGCCTTTTCTTTCCTGTCAGGTCTTCAATCAGGAAAATTATATCTAGCAAATCACTCACCTGCTGTTGGGAATGTCTCTTGTGAAGAATGTCACACGCAGGGGTAGATTAAGACCAACTTCATTTAGGCTGTAAACCATCGCAGAAAACTATCCACATGCACGCAGGTGTACACAGTACATGCGCACACACACAGACATATATGTGAGGATTCAGTACATTCTAAAACATCTAAATAATCAAGTTAGGGAATGATCAGCACAAATATTTCCACCAAATTATAAACTAGCTTTTCTAACAATATTTGTCATCAGTTATAGAAATCAAGAAAATGACATTTTCTTAAAGTAAAATTAACAAGGTTAGAAATATATTTCCTATTCGATAAAGGCATGTATTTCAAACTAAATGGCATGCTAACTACCATAAGAAGAACTGACCTCTCCAGGTGGCGGTAGGAAGCTAATAATGCGACTGGTATCAAATTCACTTAAGTCTACGCACTGGTGAAAGTTGCAACGGTCAAGCAGTGCTGATGAGCCAAATCCTAAAAGAAACAGGTGCATGTTTACACAAATGTTCACACTGTAACACAAGCAAAACTCAAACCTGTGTTAGTTCAGCTGATTCACGAATCACTTCATCAAAACAGTAAAGCTAGATAATAAATATGACTACACCTGAATTATGGTTCATACTGTTTTACCATGTTACTGTTTTTGTTTAAATTATGATATTATTACCTTTGACCTGATCTCGTGAACTAATCTGCAAATCTTCATTCAGGGCTACTTTCACTTTGGGATGACCAAGCAAAAAGTTCTTTACATTAATTGTGCCTTGCACTTGCATTCGTCCAATGTTACCCTAAATGAAAGAAAAGAATGCATGATCAGCCTTGAGTGCACATGTTTGTGTGTGCAGGCCCCTATATGTTCACAAATTGTGTCTTGACAGCATGGACCATACCATAATCACCAGAAGATTTAAAAAACATGTAAAGTAAGCATAAGATACTTAAATTGGAAACTGACAAATGTGTTAATACTATCTTATTAGTAACCTATATATTCAGCAAAAACAGAATAATTAAAACCTAGAGTCCAAGTACCTACCTTTGCATCTGTCACCACAGTCAGCCTTTCAATGAGGTCAACAAATATTTCATTCTTCTGTCCCCCCTGCTAAACACATTTTCAGAGTATAACATCTTCCATGCAATCTACTGTGATACCATACATGAGAGTAGTCCTCTATTTTATCTACTTTTACACATCAAGTATCACATCCTCCATTTCATCTACTTTTATACATCAGTGTATCATACCCTTGATCTACTGTAATACCATTTATCAGAGTATCATGTCCTGTAATTCATCTGTTGTAATACTAAACATCAGAATATCATGTCCCCCATCTGATCTGTGTACCATACATCTTAATAACCACATCATATGTAACAATAACAAAAGTACAAAGGTAAGACAACACAATATTTTACAGCTTAAAGGATCCAAGCACTCACATCTAGTGATGTCCGAACAGCTGGTCGGTGGGCAGCTGTGGCTGGTGCTCTGTGACTTTCAATGCCAAACTGTACAAATGTTATAACATAAACCGCAGAAGTAAATTACAAAGAAAACACAAGCAATCCCATGTTACTGGTAATTTACATGTATGACATAGAAACTGTTTCATCTGACCTGACAAATGTTGTTTCCTCTTACATTTCTTTCTGTGTTGATTCTGTAATACCTAGTAAAACCATTGTCATATTTCAAAACAACAAACCATGGGTAACCAGGAGCTTGAAACATGTACTAAATAAGAAAAAATGTATTTATTTTTAACGATGATGCCTTGGCAAAAAAAGATCTGCGGATAGAGAGGTAAGGGATGTGATCAAATGAGCAAAAAGAGAATATAAAGACAAGATAGAGTTACGTTACTGTTCCGGCGACCTTCATTATGCCTGGCTGGGGAATCAAGTCTATAGTGTCTGTGAATCAGAAGACTGACTGCACTAGGATATCAGTCAAACTCAATGGCGTGAGTGATCAGGACTTGCCAAATGTTTTGAATAACTTCTATGCATGTTTTGAGAACCATGATTTTTCTGATAAAGTTATGGAACTCAGACAGTAGCTTGTCTCGATAACAACATAGGAATTTCTAAAGTCTGTGTGATGAAATCGTTAAAGTGGGTCTAGATCAACAAGTCGCAAAGACCTGGTGGGATCAGTGGGCAAGTCTTGCACTGCTGTGCTTTTCAATTGGGTGGAGTATTTCAACACCTCTTTCAACTCTCTCTCGACTCAGGGCACATTCCAACATTCTGGAAACTTTCCAACAGTGTCCCACTCCCCCCAAAACCTAATCCTAATCAACTGAATGATTTTCAGCCAATGGGCAAACCTCCCTCGTAATAAAAACTGTCAAGAAAATTGTCAAGAATCTCATCTTAACATCTGAACAGAGTAAGTTAGACCCAATGCAATTTACTTATAGGAAGGGGAAGGGTGTTGACGAATGTCAAGTTGTTCGTTCTGAACACACTATACAAACATTTGGATAAGCTCAAGATGCATGTTAGACTACTCTTCACAGATTTTAGTTCTGCATTCAATGCAGTGCAACCATACCTTCTGGCTTTGAGACTGATATTTGATTTTGATCTTCCACATGAACTGGTTTTGTGGATAGTGGATATTTTTACTTGCAGACAGCAGAGGGTGTATGCTAATAGTAATTATTCTGCTACCATTGTTACAAGCACTGGCTCCCAACAAGGCTGTTTCTATCACCTGTTGTTTGTCATGTACATTGACTGCAGAAGTATGGAGAAGAATAGCCATCTCTTAATCTCTGATGATACAGGATTTTACTTTTGTTACTAGAGCCCCTTCCTATGTTCAAATTGCCTACTGGGACAAATAAAGTTGGTCATTGTCATCTCTCTTTCCTTGTATCATAACATGTATTTCCTAGCATTGTTTTCAATAATGATAAATTGCAGCACTAAACAGCATTTAGAAATGTGTGTATGACTATGAAAAGTGTTACCAGAGGCAGCTTATTTTTTTAAAAATGTAACACAATATAGAAGAAACTGAACTCATTTGTATACAATAATAGGTACAATGATACAAAGAGTTCAGGACAAGGTTTTACACTAATGCAAAATAATCTCATTAAAATGGGTTTAACATATAACAGCAATGAAAGTGAAAAATAACAATTGTACTCAGTCCTCAAAATGGCTGAAGATGGAATATTACCAAGCGAGTCACTAGTTCTTCTGGATCTGATGCACAGGATCCCATGGTTATGGCCTCACTGGTCACATATGGCTTGACTTTCTCCGAACTTACAATCTGTACATAGCCAAAGTCCTACACATTTATCCACACACACACACACACGCATACACACAGATATATAATGTGTACATAAGCACCGAAATAAGTACAGATATGTAAAAGATAAAATGGCATATATAGGTATTATGCATGTGTAGTGACAGGCACATGTATATACAAGTCACATCAAATGTTGAAATAAGTCACTGAATATAATAATTATCATCATCATTGTAAAGTGCGTTTTCCAATTTGGAGGCAAGGTCCATGCACTATGCATGCAAAATGCAGCTTTATATTTATTATGAATAGAATTTTTGAAACACGTAGAGATATGATAGTTTATAAAAGACAAAAATGAAGGTTTTAAAGCATGGACACGTGCATGCACATCCACGTGCATATGATAAAGTTTGAATAGGTTTCTGTAGGAAAAATGTAGCTTTTAATTTATATATATTTCTTTATAAAGATTCAAACCAAAAGCAATATATATAGTTCTTATAGGACCTCTAAGTATCAAGCATTACACAATGTATTGCACAGATTAAAAATATTGCTTACCATGACATCACATAATATCTCATGCAGAAGCAGACTGTTAGCTTTTACAGACTCTTCTGTGACTATACCACAGAAATCCTTGGCCATGTAGTATAATCTGTAAGTCAAGGAAATGTCTCACATTTAATAGATTATGTGAAAGTTTTACATCCAGACGTAAATATAATCAGATCATCTCATAATATTTATTTATTATAAATTAAAAAATAACAGGTCATAATATTCTCTTCAAAGAGTTGTCCTTTAATTCCAGCCATTATTTAAGAGATGACAATAAAGAAACCTGCTTATAAAAATAAAACATCATCTACATGCTAGAAATTTGATCCATAAGACAGCATGCTTGTAATGCAGATGTGAAAGGAAGGTAAAAGCAGCAAACTTAATGGCAAACCTCATAAACAGTACCTGCTTAAAAACTCTATGACTGTAGTCGCACAAACATCTTTGACACTTGTTGCAACAAATAAGAGCCCACCACGTCGGATATAGTAAAAATGTATGCCATCTTCAACCTGTCAAAAGCAGATTCCAAAACTTAACAAAATGTGTAAATCTACATAGTGTGGATATGTGCACTGAAGTACACGTGTGTGTACATGTATGTATGATTGATCATGGATGAGGATGTGCAGGTCGGGGGGTCATACACAAACATTTCATGTAAACCTTCCAAACAACAGGCAAAGGAAAAAAACAGAAAATTCCACATGAAAACCCAGCAACTTACAAAGTGTGGTGCTATACTTCCTTCAGTGATTTTCTGCCTTTTTCTGCAGAATATTTCCCATGAACTCTGGGAAGAGCCATCTACATGAAGAGGCCGATCTGTGGTAAGTCAAGGCTAAAACTGACATATATGTATCCATAATCTGAAAAAAGTAGCAAGTGTGTATGGTCCCAGCCCCAGAAAAAAGACAGTTAAGGAGGAAGCAGCACTGCTACAAGTTTCAATCTTGAAATTAACATTAATATAAAACTCATTAACATCAGTCAGGTTTTCAAGCTTGTAAATCATTACTTCATTCCATATTTTCATTCAAAATTAAAATTGTTCTGGTAAAGGTTTTTTATGTTTTGTTTCAATGTGTGGTTTGTCATTCATTTACTATGTTTTAATCATATATATGTGCTTAAACTTGATAAATTGCTCTCCTGTCACTGTAAGGTAAAGGGAATCCCTTAACCTTCTCAGGTCATTGGGGGAGGGTGAAGTGTCAGAGGCCTCACTTTTCTCAAGGCCAGCTTTAAGTGAGGGCAGTGCCAATCTCCTTTCCCTTGCTGCCTTTCCTTCCTCAACCCTTTATTGAGTCAGGTAGCCAGCCATTCCTGCCAGCTGGGTCGACTGGGGAAAGTTTGCTGAACTAATCGGGAATTCAATTAGTGCACTCTCAATTCAGATGCCAGCGCTCTAACCACTCAGCTATCCGCTTCCCCACTGCATTAAGCATGATATTAATTAAAAACAGTCATGTAAAGATTTGTGTTTCAAGAGGGTCACTTCAGGCTTATAAAGTACACACTGAGGAGCTTTATGACATTCAAGTATATCTCACATTTCAGACCAGTCACACATTTGAGTGGTTTTCTTCTGTTCTGTTTTAAATGGTTTTTTTCCTTATGCAAGGGTTTTTATATGACATCAACAAACAAGAACCAATTAATTGTGTGGCAAAGCTAGTTTTGAATAGATGCCTCGTATCATTAAAAAAATTCTAATCCGGTCTATTATTCGTTTATGTTAGTCAAAGCACACTGTTGATCATGGAGCGATGATTGATCATCGATAAGGACTTTGTCATAGCGGTATTAAACTGCAGAATGAGTATCCATCCATGAGTGACCTGAAATAATTGTGGTACTTTGTCTATAATTAATCTGTAATTAATGTAAAAGCATAACTGAAAAATTACACATGTTAGTGTAGTTTCTATAAGCAGGCCTGTGCTCGTAAATAAGAAATCATATATACATCATTTTATCACACGGATACAGTTCTTTCTCAGGAGGACGCTCCGAGTGGTACATGTAGCAATATAAATTTCATATATCATGTTTCACTAGCAGGTGCATCAAGTAATATTGGAAAGTTCGAGCCAAAATAATACGAATAAAATAGCAGTTACTCTACGGTATACAACGAGAACTACTTAACTTCGACTGGATGTGGACAAAGTACCACGCTGCGTTATTTTGGTTCACAATACGAAAATATCGTCTGCTTCCGATATCCGGGTACTTGAAGTCCCCGAGGAAGTCTCGCACATCGCGAGATTACATTTATGTCATTTAGAATTAGGTCTAATCAACAGTGCCCGGTTTCCTGATAGGGGTACAAAACCACAGTGTAATAATTCATCCTCATCCCGAGTTTAGTCGAAGCAATCAAGGTACGCTTGTCAACCAGTTTAATATTTATTGGTTTTAAGTGTTTCTTCCTGGCTCTGCAATAGTTGGAGCGAGTATCTTGACCGCGGAAGAGTGTGACTGCGAACACTCCTGATCACAGAGTGATGCTTGGTTGGTAGGTCAAAATTAATTCTTGAATGCTTGTTTTTATGGTTAAATAGCGTGTATTGATGTATATTCATTAAGAATATTAGTCTCTTATAGTTTTGATGTCTGCTGACACACATGTGCGGACATGAGACTTGGTGTTGAAGAAAAGTTCCGGTACACAAGTACGGTACTTGGTAGGGCAACCTGTTGGGTTCGTGTAAAGAAACACGAACCAGGAATATTTGCTAACCCAGAATCAATGTCTGCCAAAATGAGGACGACGATTATATCGCATTGTCCTATTTTTGACACGTAACACTTTATACCTTTTGTCTTTTTAGTCGGAAAAAGTGCATTGTCTTGTTAAGGTCTGCAATCACAGATTGTATCAACAACAAGTTTACATTGGAGTAATTTTAGAAAGAGGGAAGAACCCAGGATTTGACTTGATGGTTAAAAATAGCCTGTAATGAAAACAAATGAAACAAGTTAGTTACATCATTATGATGTTTTAGAGGATGCATGTAATGTTCTCACTGAAAAGATTTTTTAAGCTAAACATTTGTCATTAGTAAACATAGATGACAATTGCATTTCCTGCTGAAATGCATACTTTCCTAACACCCAGTTCTGAATAATTTTGATACAGTTGGAAGGAGTCTTGTGTTCAGATAAAAACACAGCTGGAAGCAGTTGTGTTCAAATAGCAGCACCTTTACCAGCAGTTTCAGCAATAAATCAAAATGAAGCAGAAAAATTGTCAGCTTTGTCATACTTGTGAATATCCTACTGACTGATGGTGTGAATTGTCTCATATGAATGATTGTTTTACTGGCCAGTCAATAGAATCTCTGTGATTGTTGACCGAAAGCAGTGCTGCTGATGATTGCTAACAATTTTGGCATGGCTTGTTCTTTTTTTCAGAACAAGAGAGATATCCAGTCTACATGTAGTCATGTGTGCCAACTTTGGACACATGCATAGTAGTGTAAAAGAGGGATATTTATGGAAGCGTGGTAAGCATTTATGTTTGAATTTATCCATTCAGTTGCCAAGAGTCTAAGTACAAATGGACCACTTTGTAAACTCACAACTGTTGCTTACTATGGCTAATTGTGAAATATTTCAGCAGATAACTTAGTTATCAAAGCTGATTTGTCAACTGTCAAAGTATGTCTTAATGGTAGACCATTTGTTTTTGTGTTTTTTTTTTTTTTGCTAGTCCATACATGATTGTAGAGTTTACAAATTCTTATCAAAGTTATGAGATCTAGATTGCAGCACTTTTTGCTAATGCACAAAAACTAAAAGAAAAATGTCAGACATGATTTCATCAGATATGCCTACTTAAGATATAGTTTTAGCTGACCATTTGGCTGTAGCCTTGACAACATAAGCATATCTATGTACATGTTTTAAAACTCTGTCTGTGCATGGTATTTAATATTGGGTGAATTACTGCATGCTTAAAATTTGAAAAAGTGATTTCAGTAGCATGTTAAAAGATATGATCTGATTCAGACAGTAGGTAGATAGTTTTTTATATCATTAATTAATGTCTAATTTCTGTATCTGGAATATTCCAGGTATCATCTTTTAACTCAAGCAGTCTAGCTGAGGACATTGAAAATACTAGTATTACTATAGCTCAAATATGGATAACAAAACCGTTTTGAAACTTTTTCTTGATTGTCCAGTCAAGTGATATGAAAATTAGTTTGTGTTCAGGCAGCTTTTTAAGTTATACACTAATATTTATCTGTGTACACAGGCACCATTTGAAGTGCAATTAAAAAGACATAACCTTTTGGATGAAGATGAAAATAACAGTGTTTGTGATAGTGATGATTGTTATTTGCCACTTCTCAGTGATGCTGGCTTACAGTCTTTGAACTTAAAGTAAATGTACGTTACCAGTGGCTATGAGAGATACCAATGTTTTGAAATATTTTCATGTCATTAACTGTTTACAGGTGAACACATAAAAAATTGGAGGAAACGGTACTTCATCCTTTGTAAGGATGGATCTTTCCTTGGCTTCAGATCCAAGCCAGAGGGTGGGGACACATCTGACCCCTTGAATAATTTCACAGTTAAAGGTATGCATATGCAGCGATATTAAGTGCTTTTGATTTCAGTACAATCATGTACTTGATATAGCAGCTTATCCTGTCTCCAGAGAACATTTTTCACACAAAATTAAGCCATTGATCTGGATATCTGCATTGTACCAGAATATATCAAAACCAGTTCATTAGTATGCGGTAAACTTTCTTGCCTTGCAAATTTGGTTGGTCTGTCTTTATGGAGCAGAATCATTGCATAGATTTGTGATGTAAGACAGTTTGTCTGTTACATTTTGGGTAAAATATTTGACACGAATCTGCTCTTCCTTGTCCTCTGGCCTGTGTAATATGTGGTTAGCAAGATTGATGCGCAGGCAATATTAGTAGAGCTTTTTTTGGTAATCTGAACCATTTTTTAAATGTTTTCTGAAATATGTACATCCATTTTCCTTTGTCTGCAGACTGTCAGCTGATGAAGATAGATCGGCCTCGACCAAACACATTTCTTATACGAGGGTTACAATGGACAACTGTTGTAGAGCGCATGTTCTGTGTGGATACACCAGAAGAAAGGTAAAGAAAGGGCTAAGACTGTTTGAATTATTGTCTATATGAACATGACTAAGTACACAGGCCTTGGCATTTTTGCATGTCAGCTGACAAATCATTCCTATCAGCAGTTTAGGTGAAATCATCACCATCAATTTAATCAAATATTTATAGTCAAAAAACCACATTAGCTCAGTGCTTGGGCAAAAAGCTTATCCGTAAAGAGTTAATCAGGTGAAGTGAATAAGGAACTTTTATGAAGACCTCTTGAGAGAGATGGTGAAAGTGAATTAAGTTTTGCAACAATTCCAATGTTAAATAGATATTGAACTTTTGTGGTTTTTTTTTTTTTTAGGTTCAGCAGCGCATTGCAGAACTGTATGTTAGATAATATGTAAAACAATCATACACATTTTTTGGCATTCTTATTTGGCATCAGTTCCAATGATGAGCCATTGTGTGTTGCCATAGTATTTGAGAGTTTGCTATTTTGAGGTTCTCACAAGAATAGCTTATGTCTTTTTTTAAAATGTTTACTAAAGGAATTAGTAACAAATTCATAGAAAAATAGTCTTTTTTTTTTTTAATCAATCATACAACTAATTAAATCAAAATGCTTAGCCCAGTGTAAAATTAGTTTTAAAAAAACTTTGTACAGTTCACAAAAAATACTAGTACCTATTATCTAAGGTATTGACTTCATTCCTTTCACTGTATGTTACAGTGTTGTGAAAGTGTAAGAGTCTTTATTAAATGCTCGTTTTCAGAGAAGAATGGATTCAGGCAATTCACTCAGTCTCTGATAACCTCAAGGTAACAGAGGAAACAGGATCTGAGCTGTTTCTTGATTATAAAGCCAAAAAGAAAGTGGTGAGTGCTTCACTGTGTGTATAATTTTTAGAAAGTTGTAATATTGTTATTCATATGATCAGATATTATATAATGTAGCATATGTTTGATTGTATACATGTATGCAGCTGTTCATGCAGGTGTGTGAACAGATAGACTCATTTACATTTCAACCAGATAGCTTATATGCAGTAAAAGAAGTTTATATATTTGTTTATAAAATGCGGTTTTTTAAAATCTTATTTACAGGAAAGAATGATTAGTTACTATTTATGTGTGGATTTTTCTTTTGCAGTCATTAAATGATTTTGACTTTTTGAAAGTTCTGGGCAAAGGCACCTTTGGCAAAGTCATCCTGTGTAAGGAAAAAAGTACCAGTCATCTGTATGCTATAAAAATTTTGAAGAAGGCTGTTATCATTGCAAAGGTATATTTAGACTTCCATTCAAACAGTTTTTCTAAATTTTCTTTCTTCAGTTTTTCATAAAAAGCCGACAAAACAAGATGACTTGCACAAGTGACTGTAAGGCTGTAAGGCTGGCATGTTAAACTTATGGAGTGGTTGGCCAACTGAAGTTAATGAGCAGGACTGAATGGAGCATGGATGGAGTGACGAGCTGGCTGAATTATGTTTTTGCATGTAGGTGTGAGAGTAATAGAATAAAAAAGCAATCAGACTGTCTGCATGACTGCTAAAAATTGGTTTTAAAAAAATATATATATATTGCCTTCAGCAGAAATTTATTTCACGTTTGGTGTTAGGGAATTCATAGTTTGGCTTCCTCCTCTTTGCGCATGTTTTAGTAGGGAGTCTTCAGTGGACATAAATTCTGTCCTGTAACCTTTTGTTTATTTTATTACGGTGGCTTAGGCAGGCTTAGAAAATGGAAGTTTACGTGCATGCATTACATTTTTGACTTTTACTCGTAGCATATAATTGTAGACACCAAGAGTCAATTAAAGCACACCATAGAAAGGGACAGCTGGTAAACACATTTTCATGTTACCTGCTTGTATGAAGCAGTTGAAACAAGCTTCTGATTTCTATAACAACACAAAGAAAAGCAGACTGCTACCTCTAGGACTTTCAGCACTTCAGACTGCTTTTGCCATTTAATCGTAGGTTTTGAAATACACATTTGAAGTCATAGAAAGATGTACACAAAGCTGTTTTTGCCAAGTGTATAGGGTTTTATTATTTATTTTACTCACAGGAAGAGGTGGCACACACATTAACAGAGAACAGAGTGTTACAGACTACTAACCATCCTTTTCTTACAGTAAGTACTGTTCTTCATGCAAAATATTCAGAGAAGTATCTGTAAGCCTTATGGGATAGTTTGATCATGTTATAATAAACTTCTAATTTTAAAGATACTGTTTTCCAGGAAAATTTGTGAACTGTTATTATTTTTTGTTATTGTCATGTAGAAATTTAGGCAACTAATGTTAGGAAAAAAAGTGAGAAATTTTCTGACTTTGCACAGAATGCTTGATAGTTATTACATTTTTTTTTTCCTTAGCAACTGAAGTATTCATTCCAAACCCCAGACCGGCTATGTTTTGTCATGGAGTATGTGAATGGAGGTGAACTCTTTTTTCACTTGTCTCGTGAGCGTGTATTTTCGGAGGAGCGAACACGTTTCTATGGTGCTGAAATAATTTCTGCCTTGGGTTACTTACATGAAAACAACATTGTTTACAGAGATCTTAAGGTAAGCTTTAAGAAACATTCAGACTGTGTGCATGGATTTCTATTTGCATGTGTGTATGCTGCTTGTATGTACATATGAAAATAGGTAAATGTGTATATGTATTCTCATTTCAGACCTGATGATAATTTGCTAATATAGGTTTTAAAAAGCTGGGGTGTATGTTAAGAACACACTGAATACATTATGCAACTGATGTCCTGTGAATTTTAACGTAAATGCAGTTGTGCTCAGAATGATGCAAAATGTTGCCAACATCTTGTGAGTTTACGTCATGGTCACCCATGGTTTATTGGCTTTGATTATAGTGTCATACTAGGAATTTTATTACTTGGACACAAAAGAAGAGTCATTTTACTGCCTGAAGGATTTTGAAAGATAAATTGTGACCTGGAATGATGACTGTTTGGTCATCTTTGCACATTAAGATTTAACAAGTGCTTATATGTGTGTTTCTGCAAGTTGGAGAACTTGCTACTTGACAAAGATGGTCACATCAAGATAGCAGACTTTGGCTTGTGCAAGGAGGAGATGTTTTTTGGGGCCAGCACTAGTACTTTCTGTGGTACTCCTGAGTACTTGGCCCCTGAGGTATGTTCTTGTATAATTAAAGGATTGGCAAGTAAGAAGAATACTAGGGTATTGAGCCTGTGTGTAAGGAGTCTTTTGTAGTTGTGAAAAAGTCCTTTACATATAGTACTCCTATCGAGCATAACCCTTCAAGATTCAACAATTGAGCTTTCATCTTATGAAGAAACTGCAGTTTTGTAATGTGATAATAGACAATTTTGTTTTTCCTCTTCAGGTGCTAGAGGACAACGACTATGGTCGAGCTGTAGATTGGTGGGGGACAGGAGTAGTCATGTATGAGATGATGTGTGGACGACTGCCTTTCTATAACCGAGACCATGATGTGTTATTTGAACTTATTCTACTGCAAAATGTCAAGTTCCCCCGCAACCTTTCAGAGGAGGCAAAATCATTACTCAGTGGACTACTAGCCAAAAATCCAAAGAGAAGGTGAGAATATCTTGATCATTTAGTCAGAAGAAATTTTTAGTTTTAAAATCAAATTTTGATTTTATGGCATGATACAATTCACATACCATTAAACTGCATTTTTAAACTACATTTGTTTTACTATATCTTTACAGTCCAAGTGTGTGTATTCTTTAAAGTCTTTTTTTTTCTTTTACAAATTCAAAATAAAATTTCAGTCAGAAAAGAACTCTTACATTAAATTTTGGCTGAAATATTGTCATATGCTATATTATTTCAGTTATTTTGTCATGTTACAGACTTTTTTGGTGGATGAAGAAAATATGCTTTTGAAGTCTTTTTCTTTCTGTAAAAAAATTATACTTTCTTTACATAGAGGTTTAAAAAAGTAATCTTTTCATGTTACAGACTTGGTGGCAGCGAGGCAGATGCAACAGAAATCAAGACACATCCTTTTTTCCAGTGCATCAACTGGGAGGATCTTGTTGCTAAAAAGGTGAGATGTGTACTTTTGCATGAAGTATGAGGTCTGAGGTTTTGTGTGTTTTATGCACTGTCTCGTGAATTTGTTGCTGGCAATCATACTATGGGTTACATAAAAAATACTGGTAAGTTACAAGAAGGATGTAAAGGCTTTAACATTGATTTGACTTTTTTTTTCTCTTGGTGGTAACTGTGGCTTTTGCAGTATTGATGAAGCAACACTAATTATATGTGAAAGAATATCCTGGGCGACAACATTTCAGTGGTTTTCTTTTATTAATTTTTCCTTGAACTTATTTTCTTGCAATTATTACAGCTTTTCTTCTTATTTAGATCTACAACAGTTTCTGGCTATTTGCTTATCATCATTGGAAAACTTACTGCCAGATGTCACTTCTGTTCACATTATCCTGTTTTGCATCCTTGTCTTTAATCTTTTAATTTTAGCATCAAATACAGATAAACTATCTGTTTAAATGATATCCCTTTCCTTGATAAAAATGAACATCAAACTCAAGGAAAAGGTAACACTGGTTTCCAGTAATTTTACAGCTGCATAGATTGCTAAATGTTTCACATCTGTTACTTGTTTATAATGCTTTTTTTTTTTACCTTTTTTTGTGTGTGCGAGAGTGAGCATCTGTGTGTGTGTGTGTGTTAGAGAGAAAACTATTAAATCATGAATTATACTTGTCTTTTCACTTCAATATCAGATGAGGGGATACTTTTCTTTCACTTTTTGTAAATCTCGAAGGTTTTAAATTTCCATTTATAGGGTTATACCAATTGCAGACAATATTTGTGAGTGTGTGATATGATGAAAAACTGAAAAACAGCTGTAAAATGCAGATCGTGTTTCTGTGAACTCTTCAAGCTAAAATGTCTTTTTATGTATTCAGCAATATGTTGCTGAATTACATTTCATTTCTTGACTTGTTTGGAGCAAAATCAGTGTGCATAACAAAAATGTTTGTTATTGATTTTTATGATGTGCTTTGAAGCAGAGCTGTTTTTGTACAAACTCTCCTAGGAAATTTTTTTTTGCTGGATCCATGAAATCTATCAAGGTGTTGTAACTGCTGACACATCTGAAAGAGTTTGTGTTATAAGTCACTTCGTAAATAACATTAATGATAATATTTTTTATTTAATCTACCTAACTCATTCAGTCTCCATGGCCATGAATAGTATTGAAGAATGAGGCTTCATCAAACCGAAGAAAAGTTGAGATCACAGTCCAGTTGATATACTGTGCAGCAAGACAGAGATAATACGATATATCTACAAGGATTTGTACATGAAGTGGCATGTTGAGTTATGGTCATTAAGAGTTTCCAGTCTCAAAGTTTCTCTTTGTGCTTATTACCCTGGACCATAGACTGCCAGCATTATTTAGATAAAGTGGTGAAACCATTCACAAAGCTGGATGTCAAATAATAAGCCTGTGGCTTGCGCTTGTCAGAAATCCATGTTTTCCAAATTTATTTATGCATTAAAAAAAAATTTTTCACTTAGACACATTTCCTTGGTTACAGAACAGGCTTGGTTTTTAATTGGATGTAACCTGTTCATATCCACGTAAAATCAGTGGGGAAAATTTGACATGCTGTTTGATTATTTCTTGATATACCTCACAATGGCCAAGATGAAACTTTGAACATATTTTTTTCTCAGCATAAATAAGAGAAGCGAAGTTACATTCCATAAAAAATCCTGTACAGGGCTGGTGGCCTTGCCATGATATAGCTTTGTTGCTGGCTTGATGTAAAACACCAATTTTCCCCCCCGGAAGAGATCTTCAAATGAAAGTGATCACCTCTCAGTTTGACCATTTTAAGAGGTCTTGTGTAGATCCAGGTCAGTTTGGTGAGCCAGATTGATTGCATCTCTTCTCCAAACCAAAAGGTCTGTTTTGGGCAAATGTTGGATTTGTTCTTATTTAGATGATTTAATATCAAGATACAGAAAAAATACTGGTGATACATGATTTTATACCAGTAAACTGTATCACCTGCTTCACTTTCCATAATTATTTTTAGACTGACATTTTTTAGCCTGTGCAGATTTATCTTTAATCGTTTTAGTTATCTGTTCTTTGTGACTTTTTAAAAAATATATTCTTAAAGTGTATCTATGATATTTTTAGATTTGTTACTGGTGAGACAGTCATTTAAAAAGGTTCTTTTAGGAGTGGACTGTCAGTTGTGAGATTTACATCTCTGTGAATATTGTGGTTGTCTGAGAAATGACAGGCATGTGCAGTGTAGAGGGAGCTCATCACTTATGTGATATTTGTTTTTAAGTGTTCATTACAGTGTTCAGAATATTGGCTAACCTTAGGAACAGGGATCCTGTTGTGCACAATGCATGCCTTCTGTTTTTGCTTTGTACACATACAACATTGATTTCTGACTTTGTTTGCCTTATAGCATGACTTTTTTAAAAAACGTCTTCTTTCCAGTTTAACTGATAGGGTGCACATTTAAGCCAAAAGTTGCAGTATAAAGCAGAGTATCATAAATAATCATAAGTTTCCACATGACTTAGAAAACAGAGTAAACAGTAGTGTTTAGAAGAACCTGTTTACTGTTGAAGAAGTGATGCCTTAAAAATTGTTGCGAAAAGGATATTTTCAAAATATACCTTCAAAGATAAGTACTTACGAGGTTGCCAGCTTCACAAAAGACCAGAGTGTTGTAAGCAAAGGAAGCTTAACAACTATATCTGAACTGAACAAATCCAGTTTTAAATACACCTTACACCTCTGATTCACCATCTAATATCCCATCTATCTCACAATTTTCCTGTCACGTGCTTGTCTTGTCTGTGACCATGTAAGGTCCACTTGCCAATCTAACACTTCTTTTTGGCTTGGTATCACTTGGGCAGATCCCTCCACCCTTCAAGCCACAAGTGACCTCCGACACAGATACGCGCTACTTTGATGAACTTTTCACGGGTGAGACGGTCAGTTTAACACCGCCAACAGCTGGCGAACCCGCTGCAGCTGCTGTTTTCCCTGGAGATGAAGAAGAGATGGAGGCATTACCATATTTTGAGCAATTCTCATACCACGGGTCGCGTAGCAGCTTGGCCAGCAACCGCCTGTCAGGCATGAGCTTCGAAACCACCTGGACCACCTGATCATCTGCCATTGGCTGTATTGGCCACTAAATGGCATGGGCTTAGTAGTCCTCAGAAACAACTTTCTATAAGCCTGTGCATTAACTGAGTATATGCTGTACTTCTGTACATGTAGACCCTCCCAAGATGACATGCCACAATTTGTATTGTCAGCCTCAATGCTGTCTCTGTTCTGTCACCCACATCCCTCATGCCATGTGGTGTTGACACCTTTTATGCCCCTACACTCACACTGGCAGGGCTTTGTATTTATTTATGTATTTTACCTCCTAGCATAATGGTACGAGGAACCGATATTACACACAAGCAATGCTGGCATTTTGAGACAGCATAAAATCAGCATAACTTATTCCATGATTATTGATTATTGTGAAGCACAGCTGTGCGATGTGACATATATAAAGAGCACTAAGCTTAAGTACTGCTTCATAATCATAGACTAGCATATAACTTTTACTGGTTTATTGTAATAATTGTTATAATAGTCTGTGATTACCCAGAGTTGTGGGCACTGCTTTGTAGTCATACATGAAACATCAACTCAGATGAGCACTGTTTTGTTTTTTCAAAAATTGAAAGACCATATAAAAGTATATAAACAGCTAAATTGTTTCACAGTGACAGCTTGAGTTTAGCTGCTGAGTTTTCATTACTACATTATATTCCTGTCATGTTGGGTTTGAATGTAACAAAGATGCATGCAGCTTTCTGCTTCTGCTTTCCACCTTCTTTTCCGGTGGTGTTGTATAGACTGCTTACAGTTTTAAAATATTTTAAAATCTGTTTTATGCACAGTTCACAATGCTTAAATTTATCATGCTTGTATCTAATCCTTGCATGATGCCCTTTGTGCATACGTGTGCACACTCGCATGCATATGTGCACATTCATGTGCCTCTGAGCATGTATGTGTGCGCACTCGTGTGTGGTGGATGTAAGAGGGTGTTGGTTTTGTTTTTCTTTCTCATCTTCAGTTTCTGAGCTTTTTTCCCTATTTATCATGGTTTTTCTGCACACAAAATAAGGTCACAATAGTTGGTGAATTTGTGAACTGAAACCTGTAACTGTGTTTCACAGATGCAAATAGCTGTTTAGCATACGAAGGTGCTTGTTTGCGGTTGATGCCTTCTGATTACAAGTTGTTTTATTTTCCAGCATTAATACAAGATGGTTAAGATTTCTGCAAGTTTATTCATGACAGGGTTTAGTTGTCCTGCTTACATTGATGTACAAGTCTTGACTGTATTTTCCATTGCTATGTAGACTTGTTACTGCTGTTGTTTTGTTTGTTGAAACAAAATGTATGCCAGTTGTAGATAAAAATATTATTGTTTAGTATATCATATTTTTATTCCAGTATTAATCTTGTTATCTCCTAATTTAGGGTAGAGCAGTCATTTATTCATTGTTTGCACATTTTATTTTAACTAGAAGAATGTCTGAAAGTCCTCTAGTAAGTTTTCATACAAAGCACTTCTTTAACTGATAGAATCAGCTGATGTTACATTTTATAATTTTCTTAGGCAAAAGTGTGTTGATAATTTGTCACTATTGAACAGTTAAACTTGATTTTATGTTTTGTACTAAGAGTGGTCATATTAGAGACAATACTTTATAGTAACATGAGGCTCATTTAGACAGTGATATTTGTTTTATAATTATAATGTGGCCTACAGGTCAGTATAATAATGGTGATATGAGTGATTTAAATCATGTCATGATAATAATGTGGTCTGCAGGTCAGGGAAAGGATGGTGACAATGATTAAAATCATGTTTTATGTTAGTGACTGTATCGGGCAGCAGCTGACCTTTTTTACTTTTAGAGTATATGTTGTCAGAGTGGTCGATAAAGCTTCTGTTAGAACATAATGGCTATTTCAGACATTGCGAAGAGTAAAGGGAACTTTGCATCACATTTTGTATTATTGGTGCTGTGTATGCCTAATGTTTGCCTTAAACACTTGCCAAAACAGCGTTACTGTGCAATAACAAAGTTGCTGAAGCATTAATGTTTTAGCTTTGACCATCTTTCCTGGGCAACACTAACGACTTGCCAGTAGAGCTATTGACAAAGTCACACTGTTGTTCATACAAGGCTTCATCTAGTCTTTCTGTATGTACATGCTTTAATGTCATGTTATTTCCATTTGTCATGTCTGATGCTTTCCCTTGGTCACTGACACACCACCTGAAACAGATGAACTTTTGAATGTCTGACAGATGGGATTCTCTTTTTATTATTTAAATTCATATTTTAATGTACACTTAGTGCAGTTTGACTGTACATTTTTCACTGACTTTTCAAAAAGAAGTTACTTTTGTTTTCAAGGTCTGAAAGCAGTTGGCTTAGTCGTGTTGTAGATGACTTGAAAAAAGAATGCAGTCGGTATCAAAGTGTATAAATTTATCATTGACATTTGGGATTTGGGACTGTAGACAGTTCAGTTTAACATCTTTTGATGTAACTTTCGTTTAGGGCAAACTATTTTTAAACGTTTAGAAATATTGGATCAAAAGTTTGCTTTGTTGCAAGGACATAGAAGGCAGATTTATGTGAATCTGATTAGACGTGCATGTATTTAATCTGGTTACTGTAGAGAATATGTGATAAGGGTCCATAAGTATGTCATAAGATGGATAAGCTGAGGTGTCTTAAGACCATAGTATGTTTGTGAATATGTAAATTGTATTCTTTGGATTATTTAGATTTGAGTACATATTTAGCATACAATTTTTAACAAACTTTTTTAAAATAGGGAGCCTTGCAAATGTGGTATGTAAGTCAGATGACGGTCTTGGAAACAGTGCTACATATTAAAGTGGCATAGGTCCCCAGGAATACAGCAGGTGTTGATATAATGTGTGGCTGTTGTCAATGTTGCATTCATTGTTAAACAGGAGTGCTGAATGCAGACATAAAGTGAGGCTTGAAGAATTCGAAACTCTGCTGTGGCCTTGGTTCATGTGCATGGGTAAATGCTAGTGTTGTCCAGCTGATAGTATGGTGTTAATGTGGCATGTACAGCTACTAGTACAATATTAGTATGGGACAGGCACATAAAGGAGAGTAATTGTCAATGTGGCCTGCAGTCCAAATTGAGTATTAGCATGGAATGTTGCTGGTTTAAATCCTTTATAAAGTGAGGATCACACCCATGTGTTACTGAAAAAGGTTTGGCACTGGTAGCTTCTAATGCGTTTTTTAAGGGTTTTTTTCCAAGTCCAGAATGAAATGAAGCTCAAAGCTATTGGAAAGTTAACAAGACATAGGGCTGTCATTAGTTTCTTTAAACAAATGTGTTGTGAATTTTGACCCAGTCGACATCTGTGACATAAGGGAAAGAGGTCTGACATCTTTCTAAACCTCAGGGGATAACTGGGATATAACAAGGCTTGTATCTAGTGAATGGAACAGAATGTTTCACTCAGATTTTCGGGAATTTGTATCTTTTACTTAACTCTCCTCAAAAAATAATTTTGCACTTATCCTTGACTGTCGATGGGAGGGCAGTTAAAATTTTTGGTAAACAGTGGAAGTAATAGAGCCTCTTACCTCTCCTGAAAGTTTGTGGTGTGCATGACGATGGATTCACGATATATGATACAGAAAAAAACCTGGTTCCTAAAGAGAATTTGACAAAGACAGACGTGATACACATTCTCAGATGTGGAATTATGATGGTTTGTGCATCTGTAAGATTCAACATTGAAAAGCATGAAGATTACTAGATTATTAAAGGATTGTGATATAAGGACATGATTGTCTAGTTTGAATCATTAAAAATGCATGACAAACATTAAACTGGGCAGAGGTTTGCATTGAGTGCTATGTGGGTAGAATAGCTTTTAATGCTTGGTCACATAATTTGTAAGCCTGTGGGATTTTATTTCTGGATGTTTTCTGGCTTTTGTAGTGTTTTTGAAATCTTTGAAAACTTTTTCATCAGGTGACAATAGTCCCATAGCCTGAGACTTAGTATTGTTACCACCATCCCTTGCTGTCTCTATTACTTATCTGCCATTATTTGAAATGTGCAGAATGATGCCTGTCCTTTTTTTTTTTTCCATTGTCTTGTACTCTGTGCACTGTTCCTTGCAGAATAGTCTTTGCAAGTTTGTATCTTTTGACTGTGATCAGGTCTTCCAACACTTCTTGTTCACATTTCCTCATTGGTGATCTGGTCATTGTAGGAGATAGGAAAGATCATCTGCATGGACTCTGTATTCTCCTGAAAGTCGCCCCCAAGGGCCCGGCTTCTAGTGCCGGGGGCGAACACCCAGCCTTTCTCTGGCTGGGTGACAAAGCTGGCCCACCCCTTTTCCTTAGGCTTTTCTTTTTCTTACTTCATTAGCCCTTTCATCTCTATTCTTTTTCAAAGTAAACATCTCCCTCATATACTACAGTTTTACCCTTCCTTTCTTCTGACTTCACCGGCCCTTCTTCTGTTTTTCCTTCTCCCATTACATCTTTCTTCGAACATCATTTCCTGTCTGCGGCCTTCTTTAGGTCCCCTGCGTTTGCCGTGCAGGGCGACCCGTGTCGGGGAGAATGGGATCCTGGAGGTTGAGGTCCCTGATGGGCTGCGGCCCATCATACCAACACACCTCTTTGGCCCGGACTTCCCCTAGACGGGGGTTGGTGTGGCCCACACCAATCAAGCGGCTGGTCGTGAATTGCCCTAGCTTTGCTAGAAGGCTGCGGCCGGGGTCAATCTGTCTTGCTTCTGGAAGGCCAGAGTATATTCCTTGTGTAGCCCTGGTGTGACCCTGCTGGAAATACCCAAGTGGTACCGCTCGGTCGATCCCCTAGTTGGACTCCGTGGTGGGTGGGGAGCACAAGGAACGAAACGTTAATCCTTTTATCATGGCCAAAAATTATCTAACCTGGGGAAACGCATACGTGAAGATGATTCCTCTGATAGTGAAGAGGAAGTGAGAGAAAGTATTGAGGGGCCTGGCCCCGTTTTTGGTGGTAGAAGGCGCAGAGCAGGACCGACCTCTCTCGTCTCTATCACCTTTTGCCATAGCGAAAGGTTTTAAAAACATTTCCAACAATTTTTCTGCTATAAGACGTTTGCGCTCTGGACAATTCCTTGTTCAAGTGCGCAAATCAAAAAGCTTCTGAAGCCTTACGCCGATGGGACGGTAAACAGTTCGTCGATCGCCCCATAAAAGTTACATCACATCGATCCCTCAACTCTTCGAAAGGGTCATTCGTTGCCCGGACCTTGCTGGGATGACTGAGACTGACATCAGGTCAGAATTGGCATCTCAGGGTCTCAGCAGTACAACGAGTCACACTAAAGAGGGATGGGAAATCTATTCCCACAAACACCTTATTTCTAACCTTCTGTCTACCCAAAATACCCGACTTCATTGAGGTCGGGTACTTACGGGTAAAAAGTTTCAAATCTTCATTCCATCTCCCTTGCGCTGTTTCAACTGCCAGCGTTATGGTCATTGGGGCGAGCTTCTGCAGGTCCCAGGCCCGCTGCTTTCGCTGCGGCGGTACCGGCCAATGCGGCAGCTGATTGCTCTTCAAGCGCAAAATGTGCAAACTGTGATGGAGCACACGTCGCATCATCTAAAGACTGCCCGAAGTGGAAGGAAGAGGCAGCCATTCAACGCGTACGTGCGGAATCTGGCGTCTCGTACGCTGAAGCCCGCCGTCGCGTAGTGGGTGGCTCCTCAGGAACACCTTCTACTTCGAATTCCATATCTTATTCAGCAGCAGTCATAAAGCGACCCTCCACCTCTGTGTCCATACAGACTGACATGACTTGGGTCTCCTCAGAAGGCCCTGTTCTATAACTCAATCTATGCCGCCTCCTCCTCCTCCTCCTGCAAGTTGTGGTGGCGCCCAGTCAACACAGAAAACTCAAGCATCCCAAGCTACACAAGCATCACAGTCAAAGCCTTCCACCTCACCAACCAGAAACACCGTCAGACAACAAACGCGCAATTCAAAACAACCAAAAAACAAGAATATCACACCACAGACAGACAAGAATACCAAAACAAAACAAAAATCACCTGAAAATCCACTACACCCGGACCACCACAGCAGCACCTATACCAGTTCTTAATCGCTTCACTCCTCTTGGCGAGCAGGGGATGGATATGGATGAGCGACGCTTAATGTCGCCTTCTCCTTCCCGCCGTCCCCTGCCCTCTCCTGGATCTTCTCCTTCAGTTACTTTGGGGCGATCTACGTCCCTTTCTCACAGATAACACATGTCTATAATCCTTCAATGGAACTGTCGAGGAATCCGAGCAAACTTTGAAGAACTCCGATGCCTAACATCTCGCTTTTCTCTTGATGTAATAGCTCTGCAAGAGACTCATCTTCTTCAAACAAACTCTTTTTCCTTCAAAGGCTATCGAGTTCTACGTCAAGACTCACCAAATGATGTACCTTCAGGAGGGACTGCTCTTTTTATTCGTTCAAACCTTTTATATAGCCAGGTTCCACTAAATACTAATCTTCAAGCTGTTGCTGCCCGAGTTTCTCTGGCAAAACTATCACTATCTGCAGTCTTTATCTACCTCCATCAGCTCGGATATCCCGACAGGACCTTGAGAGTCTTTTAACCCAAACTTCCTACTCCCGTCCTTCTTTTGGGTGACTTTAATGGACACCACCCCATGTGGGGCGGGGCCTCGACTGACACCAGAGGAGAGTTGTTGGGGATCATTTTTTATGGAAAATGATCTCTGTATACTGAATGACGGTTCAAACACCTTTTGCCGTCCACACAACAGCAACAGAGATCAGCAATTGATTTGTCAGTGGTCAGCCCAGCACTTTTATTAGATTTTAACTGGGCTGTACATGATGACCTGTGTGGTAGCGATCATTTTCCCCTTGTTTATATTTACAAATGGTCTGGAGCGGGACGATAACCTTCACAAAGGTGGGTGGAATTTAACTAAGGCAGATTGGCTTGAATTCAGGCCCTCTGCTCCACCCACCTTACCAGAAACCCGTTCTTTAATTTTGAGATTGAAGACAATTAGAAAAGACCCGATGTTTACACCCTGCTAAAGTTTTCACCACAAGTTTAAATAAAATTGCATCAGAAAACGATTCCGGTACTAAGGCACCGTAATAACCGACCAAGGGTGCCTTGGTTTCAGAGGAGTGTAGGGTAGCTCAGCGCGCGCGGAAAAAAGCCCAGCGTCTTGCTTTCCGTCAACCCACTCCTGAAAATGTAATAAATTTTAAACGTACCCGAGCTCAAACCCGGTATATCTTTAAACAGGCAAGGAAACTTGCGTGGCAGAAATTTGTGTCCTCATTATCCTCCCGTACCACTTCCAAAGCGGTGTGGGCGGCCATAAGGAAGATAAAGGGAAGATTTCAGGCTGAGTCAATAGGCCATCTGCGGGTTGGAGACTCTATTCTTACAGAGGTACAGGATGTCGCAAATTCCTTAGCATCATCACCTTTGCTCATAATTCTTCCTCTTCTCACTACTCTTCAGACTTCCAACGCTTAAAATCTGTCCAAGAATCATCGGGTTGTGACTTTTCTTCAGACAACTCCGAAAAGTACAACCTACCTTTTTCTCTTTCTGAACTACAACAGGCCCTTCAAAAGTGCAAGATTCTGCACCGGTCCTGACAATATTTCCTTATCAGCTACTAAAACATCTCCCACAGTCTTCTCTCCTTCTCCTTCTATATATCTTCAACTTTATTTGGGTATCCGGCTTTTTTTTTTCCCCCCTCGTGGAGAGAGGCAGTAGTTATACCCATTCCAAAACCTGGTAAGGATACCTCTGATCCAAATTCTTACCGTCCTATCGCTCTCACTAGCTGTCTATGTAAAACTCTAGAACGTATGTAAATTGCTCGCCTTACCTGGTACTCGAATCTCAGAGTCTCCTCTCCAACCTGCAGTGTGGCTTCAGAAAACGCCGCAGCACCCTGGACCATTTGGTCCGTTTTGAAACCTTTGTCAGGATGCTTTTGTCGGCAAAGACATGTTCTAGGGGTGTTTTTTGATTTAGAGAAAGGCATACGACACTACCTGGAAGCGGGTATTCTGTTAGACCTCCATGCCCTGGGCTTCCGGGGTCGTAATGCCACTCTTGCATTGAGAATTTCTTCTCAAACCGCCATTTTCAAGTCAGAGTAGGGTCTATACTGTCTGATTCCTCAGGAACAGGAAATGGGCGTCCCTCAGGCAGCATTCTTTCTCCAACTCTTTCAACATCAAAATCGACTCAATCTTGAAATCAGTCTGTCCAGGTTTAGAGGCCTCTTTGTATGTAGATGACTTTGCTATCTGCATACGACCGCTCCTTCCATGCTCGAACGCCGGCTTCAGCTGTGCGTAAATGCAGTACAAAAGTGGGTGACAGAAAACGGCTTCAATTTCTCTCCTACGAAGTCAGTATGCATCCACTTTTGCAAACTGAGAGGTATGTTTCCAAACCCTTCTATCACTGTCAAAGGCACGATAGCTCAAGGTGGTCCAAGAGGTTAAATTTTAACTTGGGGTCATCTTTGACCGTAAACTGTCTTTTCTAACCTCATATCAAATCTCTACGCCTATCTTGTCAGAAAGCCTTGGACATTCTTAGAGTAGTTGCCATGTCAGCTGGGAGCGGATCGCACGGTTCTGCTACGTCTCTACCGTGCCCTGATCCGCTCAAAGCTAGACTACGGATCCATTATCTATGGCTCTGCTCGAGAGTCCTACCTTAAAATTCTTGATCCAATTCATCATCAAGGGCTCCGCATCTGTCTGGGTGCCTTCCGCACCACTCCTGTACAAAGTTTGTACGCAGAAGCTGGTGAGCCTCCACTTTCTCTCCGTCGTTTGAAACTCATGCTATCGTATGCCTGTCGCCTTAAAATCCCATCCTGGAATCCTGCGTATCGTGCTGTCTTCAGACCTCAGCGTTGCTGCCCTGTATGCCATTACGTACCAAGGACAAAAGCCTCTTTCACTCCGAGTAGCACTCATCTTCAAGCTGCCGGAAGTAGATATCAAGCAGGTAGAGCCTTTACCCTCTACAAACAACTCCTCCTTGGATTCTCCCTGTTCCTGAGATTCGCTTTGATCTTACAACTTTCAAAAAAGGGACACTAGTGACCCATCTATCTTCAACATTTTCGTAAACTTATTTCTGATTTATCTCAATTCTGTTCAATTATACAGATGGCTCCAAAATCCCAAGTGGTGGCCCAGTCGCTGCGGCTGCAGTTCCATCCTGCCA
This sequence comes from Pomacea canaliculata, assembly GCF_003073045.1. Classification (NCBI taxonomy): domain Eukaryota; kingdom Metazoa; phylum Mollusca; class Gastropoda; order Architaenioglossa; family Ampullariidae; genus Pomacea; species Pomacea canaliculata. The sequence continues at coordinate 2,079,222 of NC_037597.1, forward strand.
ACCACAACGGCTGCTTCAGTCCGATTGGCAGACGAAAGTTCTATCTTTACAGCAGAACTTTATGCTATCATACTTGCCTTGCAGCATGCTCACCGCTCTTCGGAGCACAACTTTCTGATAATCTCAGACTCTCTTTCTGCTCTCCAAGCTCTTATTTCAAATGAATCTGATCACCCCTTGTGGCCAAGATTCATAAAATTCATGCAGCACTTATCGAACGAAACAAGACAATTGTCTTTATCTGGGCCCCTGGCCATTCTGGCATTCCAGGCAATGTCCGAGCAGACCAGGCTGCTAAGGCTGCATGTCAGTCCCTGGTAAAATACAGTTCCTTATTTCATCTGACTGTAAAACTGTACTTACAACCTACATACTGACTTTATGGCAAAACTCTGGAACACCTCTGTCAGAATAAATTATTCGCCACTCTTCCCTGTCTTTCTGACCGCCCACCTTTGTGCCATACCACAAGGCGGAGGAGGTAGTCCTAACAAGACTAAAGACAGGACACACATATGCCACGCAAGGATACCTCTTGCGAGGGGAACAACCACCAGGTTGCCCCTGGTGTGGGGACATCTTGACGTAGTAACACTTCTCATGAACTGTCCGGGCTTCAGACCAATTCGTCAAAAATTTTATACAGTGGATTCATTGTATGTTTTATTTAGGTCCATCCCATCGGCAGCTATTTTTGGTTTTTTAAAAAGAATAGGACTTTTACACCAAATCTAAGTCTAATATATCTTATGTAATTTCTGTTTTGTTGGCGGCCCTTTTTGGGCTACACCACCCATTTTACACCATATTTGTTTCTTTAACATTTAGTTAACTTATTACCGTGGTCTGATTTTAAGTTAAATAACTGGAGAAAATTTACCCTGAAACCTTTAAACATAAAAACTTTTTTAATGCCATGATATAGCCTTAGTTGCTGGCATGGCATAAAACACCAATAAACAACAAACTCCTGAAAGTCTGCTGTCAGGGTCGAAGTTTCACGCATGGGAAGATGGAGATGACCTGGGAGAAGATTCCCCTAATTTTGGAGTGATGATATTCCAGATGAGTTTCAGTGTAGCGAACACTGCTCTTTGTGCTGTTCTAGAGAACATTCTGGCTTTGTATATTTGTCTAATCCAAGTAGTTAAAGTACTGACTGTAAAATTCAGCTCAGAAAACCCTTGAGTTTTGAAATCTTATAAGGAAGCAACTATTTTTCCCATCTATTAACTTGCCTAATATGGCATATGAAGAGTGTAGTACAGAGTATTTTTTTAATCAAATATTTTTCGCTTGTCCTTGAGCCGGGTTGAGCTGAGATGTGGGAAGCGTCTGAAATACCCATGTCTGGCGAGCAACGGAGCGTTGGAGCAAGCTACACAATCGTTCTCAGTGGCTAGAGAACCAGTAATAGCAATGAAGACTGGATGGTTTAATATGTCGGTGACTGCATGACTCTGTATAGGACTAGGGGAGGGAATGCAGCAGGAGGGAGAGGCAATTGGCACCACCTTACACAATACTGGTCCTGTAAAAAGTGGGCTGTTTTAACACCCAACAACCTCACAAACAAAAATGTTAGGGGATGACTTTAACTGTATTACCTTACATGTGTGCTTGTGATGGATGTCTTGGAAGGAGCGTGGCAGACTGTTTAATAGCACAACCACATCAACAAAGATTTTTTGCTTAATAGCTGTTCAGCATTCAGTATGACTAACTTTCCATTCATCAGAATTCTGTACAGTTTGGAGTCAATGCTAAATTATTATTTTATGTACACATTTTCAATACCTTACTCTCCACCTATCTTAAGTCAGTTTGGACATGTGGGCTTAAAGTCATTTTGCTATATTTGTGACACATGCTAGTTCTGACACCAGTTTAGTAGTAAGTGTGGAATTATGTGCCTCTAGGATTTTATTAAGAGTTCTGGCTAATTAAGTGGCTAACGTTTTAGATGGCAAATAGGGATTAACTTAAGGTGACCAGACGTTCTGATTTAGGCTGGACAGTCCCGCCTTCTCATAAAATGTCCCAGGGGGACGCCCAATGTCCCAATTTCATCTAAAAACTCGATCAATGTCTCAATTGTATTTAAAAATCTGATTATCATACATTGATTCACATCCATTCCTTTGGTTTTGGCTTTTGCCTATCGCCGTTTGATCACTAATTTCAAATTTGTTCCTAGTTTACTGACTTGCAGAGGAAATTCTCCCCACTTTTCACTTTTTTCAGAGCTCTTTGTAGGTGATGACACCATGACTGGCAAGCATCTTGCTTTCAGTCATGAAGCATCTGGTCACGTTAATCAACTTCTTTAGAACTGTTTTTGTAATGAAATCTTTTGTTAATGAGAAAGGGGGCAATATGTGCTTATGGAACCATCCAGTGCTCAGTTGCATGAGCATGATAAGGGCTGTGCACAGAAAAAAGGCGAAACTGAGTGTACAAGAATATGTATAAAAAAAGACTAAATGGACCTACAGGTAAATGGATAGAAAAAACTTAAATGTGGCCTACCAGCATCTGCATGTAGCAAAAGTTTAAATAGGGGCATACAGGCATGTGTATAGTGAAAAGTCAAATGTGGCTTACATGCACTAGTGAAAGGTTAAAAAGTGCCACAAGCTTATATATACTTATAGGCAAGGTCTTTTATCATGCCTAAACTGTTATACAAATAACCATTTGACAAATAGTATACATAGTTTATAATAAAATACAAGAGTCATAAAGGAAAGAAATTTTGTTAATGTTTATAGGAATGTCATTTCTTTAATAGGATTTACTTTCTTTTGACCACAGACTGGAAATTTTGCATAAGAAAGTGCATTTTCCTAGACTGCACTTTACACACCACCTCACATTCAGTTGGCAGACCAATCAGGACCTTATGCTAAGTGTATCACTCTGGATCATTTTTACAGTGATTTTTTTTCTTGTTTATTGATTAAATGGGGTCCTTAGATATTTGTTAAAAGTTAAATGGCACACGTGTGCAGGTGGTTAGTAAAGTGTAAAGTGGGGCTGTAATGAATAGAAAACAAGAGGTTGCCCAGGCATGGTACAGAGAACACCATGTTTTTATAGTACTGAAGGTAGAGGTCAGGTGACATGATTAAGACAGCAACAAATTGCAGGAGTGTTTAAATAATAATCAGCAAGAACTGTACTGCTTTAACCAGACTGGTGAATGCTTTAAAAAAATCACTGTTTTTAAATGGAAAGGTCATTTTTTGTAAAGGATTGTTTGTTACAAATTGTTATCCTTCATTTAGACATGCTTTTCCACTTTCCATTGTTGCCACAACCATTTATCACCTGACCTTTCTTTGTCAGTGCCTATGTGAACCAAATCATGTTCTGTAGCAAGTATTTGGTCCAAAAATGTTTTATGTTCAAATGTATATTTTTAAAAACAATTGTTACCATTGAGCTCCAAACTTCAGGAAGTAAAACATACAATTTCATTGTGTTAATTGTTGTTATAAACTTCTTAGCATAGACTTGGATATTGAACAGTTGTTAAGAACTCTGAAAGTGCTTAGATTTTTTTTTTTAATGGGAGCTTGTTTCATTATCGTCTGCTAGTACGATGAGATCTATGTTAACATGTTTTTCTACAGCTTTACTCTTGTTCATTCTGGTTTGTCACTTTAAATGTTGATCTTTTCCAAGCTCATCTCCATGCAAGCTAGATTGTCTTTGTCTTCCTTGCACTGTTGTAGTACCATTATGTCCTTGTTGGTCCATAGATCCTGCCTCCTTGGAAACCAGATGTGAAGAGTGCATGGGACACGAAATACATCCCTGAGGAATTTGCACAAGAACCACTGCATCTGACACCCACAGATCATCCCAATGACCGTCTTGAGCCCATCACAGAGGACCCTGAGTTGCCATACTTCGAGCAGTTCTCATACCATGGTTCGCGGAATTCCTTTGGTGGGGGCTATCTGTCAGCTAGTGCCCACACAACAAGCGAACTATTCTAGCACATACTGCACAAGATCATTTTTAGAAGACCACAAATAATTATCATTAGCAACATTGGGCCTCAAATACTATGCTCTGCACATGCCACCTTTGTATTGTGGATATGAATGGCAGATAAAATCTGATGGTATTAGTCTGGAGGACTCGGTGGAGAAGTCTCAAGCCATTGCAGATGTTTTAGTTTTTTCCACATTGATGTTCTTTGTTCATGATACAGCCGTCAAGATAAATGTGCATTTGTAAATACATATATGATCAACTGTGTTAAAAAGTGAGAATTTTACAAACATTACAGATAGCTTCTTTGGCGAAAAGAAAGGAATTTGATAGTTGGCTTATTTAAAGGTATAGGCATGTTTGGGATTACTACAATGCACCCTTAGCAGCCAGAAGAAAAGACAGTTGCTCTGGCCAGCTTCTCGAGATTGCATGGAGATGATAATGCTGGCACATCTGATAGCACTGCCGTAGAGGGATGCTTTGTTCTCACTGTTTGAAATTCTAGACTTGCAACAGAAGCATATGACTTAGTCAAACATTATGCAGCTTAGCACCTTGTGACTGACATCGGTACCAAGCACATGAAAGTTATAGAACCACTTTGCAGAAACCAAAGCTTCTTGGAGATGTGTATATGTTAGAGCTGTTCTTTTAGTTTGGTGCTGTTTCTGTCTGTCTTTGCCTGGTACACTTACAATGTGAGAAGACAGCAGCATACTGACAAACAAGGTAACATGAGCAGCAAGTGAAATGTACTGCAACCCTTGTCACGGAATGCTGTCCAACTTTCAGCCATGAATGTTTTCAATTCATCTTAAAGGTGGACTGAAATATGGAATAAACATTATTTTTCTGAATCACATCAGTACCTCATGCCTATCTTTATCACAAGGAAGATTTCCACTGGAAGTTTTTATGTGATGGCGGTTTAAGGTTTTATTATTAGTTTTTTTTTTGTGGGGTGAGAGGGTGGATAGACATATTGTTTTTCTAAAAAAAAAAATAAACCCTTGACACTTGTGCACACAGATACTGTTTACCACAAGCTCCCATCTTATAGATGTCATCTGCCAACCACCTCCACACCCCCGAAGTTTGGGAAGATGAATGGATTTGAATAGTTCATTCATGCTTTACTCCATAGACCCAGGGTTAGGTCAAATACCTGATATATACATTGACAGTGTATCAAAACTCAGATCTGCCCAATGTCATTTAAATTGTAGAGGTATATACACATTCTTTCAACATATAATTTCTGCTATACAAAAATGTGTGTACTTCTAGAATTTGATTTCATTGGTCAGATCAGGCATTCCATGTGAGCAAATAAACAATCAAATCACATGACCGATGGAGTTTGAAGAAAGTAGAAATGCCCATACAAAACTATGGATGTTAAAAGGAAAAGTTTTTGAAGTTACATGGGTGATGATGGTAGTCACAAAAGCAAAGTGACTTGGGATTCTAGATTGAGCATGAGACATGTCAAACATGGTAAAAACATTGCTTGTGACTTTATCATTATAAGCTTAGTCTGTGTCTCTACTGTGCAGATAATGACAACATTACCCAACTTTTTTGCTGGGGAAAACATGTTTTGAGTGTTGCTGTTACAGGGAAGTGTGGGTGTGGTTACAAATGCCTATGCAGAAGTAATACACCACATACATTGTATACATATTGTGGCTTGATCATGCCACCACAGCAATGGTGGTACGTGAAAACAATTCACAATAATGCTGACACTATATATATACTTGTGGCCATCAGCTTTTTCGCAATCCAGGATCACATGAGTCTGTAAGAATAATAAAAGATAAAAATGAGTTGCCCGATAGGTCAAATCGTTTTCTGTCCTCTGTACATTGTGCCGAGACTTAATGTTATTTTCACTAAACATGCACGAATCATAAAATGTTGGCTTTTATAAATATGATCTGTAAGTTTTAGTAACTGCAGCTCTATTAACTGTCTGTAAACTTATGCTGTTAAACATTTTGATGCTTTTCAGACTTGGTCAGATTTGGAGGCTTTAGGTGTATGTATGTTACAAAAGTGTGTTTAAAAAAAAATCCCCCTGAACATGACACCATCTTTTAAGCAAATCATTTTAAATGTTGAGTTATCCAGTGATTTCTTCATCAGGAAGACATTTTGACGTTGTCATCCATGTGTTTGTTCTTTCTCACACACCAAACATTTTGTAGTAAACCTTTCTCATTTACACTGAGAACAGTTGTGGCAGCCACCAAGACTCTTGTGGACAAGGCATTTTTTGTTTTTGTTTCATGATGCCATTTTTAATGTGCAGAATGCTGCAACTGCTTGTTGTGCTTGAGGCATTCACCAGCAAAAGTATTTAAGGTAGTTTGTTGTACTACTGTATTCTTGAAGGTTTGCCATGGAGGAAAATGTATTGGTCCTACACTTTGTTCTTGGAATTTGAAAATTGTAATAATTATGTCACAGTGAAACAACATTTAATCCTTTCATTAAACTAATCTGTATAAATGCTGACTTGTAAACAATTTAAAGTGCATTATATAAATTCTAAAGTGACAGGATGGTGAGAAGCTTGACAGCAGCATCTTGTCTTCCCTTGAAATAAATTGTTTATCCCATAATCTTCTGCATGGGTGACAAGCTGTTGGTTATTAAGAGGACATAGTTTGCAGCAAGTTCACACACACCAAGGTGCATGCCACACACACACATTGATCTGTTTCATCATCAGCTCATAATGTAATTTGAGTTGCTTTGTAACATGCTATGACACTGGCAGGAGAAGCTCACAAAAGTACTTGCACAACAGCAAAAACAAGAAAGCCTCTTGGTCATAATGCAGTGAAAAGTGGTTCACCAAGACTACAGTATAGCACTTGAAGTCAACCCAAGCCTTTACTTCACTGATAAATCAGATAAATTTCTGCTTAATGGTTAGTGGAAGTTTTCTAGATTCAGGCAGGCCTCATACCAACATCTATCGGCTTCAGAGTTAGGGCACTAATCACCAGACCTCAAGTCAGAGTGAAAGGATGGGAAATGAGAGGTGCACACATTGAACAGGTAGTGTTGTGCTTCAGAATCTCCCTTTAATAAAAACAAGGCAAAACAAACTAGGAGCAGAAAGAAGGGGATGGAGGGAACCCAAGCTGATAAGGCCTTATACTGTGTGTGGCAATGCCATGATACCAAAGAATGCTGCTAAGACTGACTTCCAGGAGTACGCTGTGTGCTCTCTTGTCTGCATCTTCAGAGATGGTAACATGGTTCAGGATGCTACATGACTGTGTACTTTACGAGTTGTTGTGTGGGTGTGGTTGAGTCTTTCATTGTTGTTGTCTTGGGCTTAGACTGGCTTATCACCAATGTACCTGTGAGCATAGAAAACTTCGAGTTGGCAGTGGTGGTTCTAATATTTATACATGATTTGTGCCAATGTGTATATATATGCAGTCACTAGTGTGTACATTCATTGTTTTCTTATAGGCATGAAAGACAAATATGTAAGTGTCTTACTGTTGCTTACCCATTTGTCTCCTTTTTGCAATTATTTTTAAAAATTTGATATGCTTGTGTTGAAAAAAATAGACGTATAAGTGGTGCATTGCAGAAAAGTTATAACTGCTGGCTGATCTTGAGTGTAGCCAAGGCAGTTACGGTGTTTTCCCTCCCACGGAGAAAACTTCATTTTTCTTGCCATTAAAGTGTAAAGCAGCAGTTGAAATATATGTAAGACACCGAGAATTAAAAATATGGCCTGAATATTTGTCATTTTTGGTAGAGCTACTGGGCTGATATCAGCTTTGAACATTATACAGATGGATTTTGAGAGGTGAGCAAGGGTTGACGAAAGAGTTCTTGATTAGTTGCTTTGTGTTATATCATTGACTGGTTAGGTGGGATAGTGCAGTTTCTGTGCTTGCTAATGTCAACCAGAAAAACTGAAACAGCATTGCTATTGCTATTAACTTACAGTAAAAGGGAATGAAGCATTGAGTATTACTCAATTTCTCTATCTGTTGTATTGCTCAATTTCTTTCTCTCTTGATCTTATTTTTCCTTTCCAAGCCAGAACCGCATACTTGGAATCTTATGTTTGCAGAACAATGATACTTAGATTAGTGAAATAATATTAACTTATTTTTTGTGGGAGGATGTGTTTAAAATGAAATTGTTATCCATCGCTTGTCCTTGTCTGTGTGTCATCATTGTTGTTGACTGATGGGCCTAAAGACTAACCCAAATGTACCAAACATTAGTAGAAATGGTACATGCATCATATGCTTGTAACTTTGACTGAAGTATTTAGGTATGTGGCAACAATGTGTACAAATCACCTTGACTTTATTTAATTATTTTAGCAAAATTAATCTGCAACAGTTTGATGTGATCAGACACTCATTTTTCTTTTCATCTCTAAAAGTGATACCGACCCTTCAGGCTGCTTCCTGCATATAGTTTTCTTTGAACTTTAAATTGTTAGGTGTGAAACTTGTGGATCAAATTTTAGACCTTCAAGTAAATTTTAGGTGGCAGTCATTTTTCTCCTTATGCATATGTCTAGTAAAACTGAAATATCTGTTTTAAACAAAGAAAATAATTCATTTATGCACTTTGATGGATCACATGAAATTTTGTTTAAAAAAAGAAAACTTTGTGAGAAAGAAATCACTTTATTCTTTATAGTAAAAACTATTCCAGTATATTATCTGAAAAAACTTTCTTTGCTTTATTACATGACAATTTATTAAGGTTAGCATTTTTCTGGTGGTCCATTTTGTGGGTTTGATGGAAAGTGTGTGTGAGATTTCAGTAAGCAGATGAGTTTTGCTTTTCATGCACCACAGTACTTCTGTTACTTTTTGGTTGCTTCATAATATTAACTATATATATTTATCTGTATCTACAACTTCTGTAGCTATTACTAGTGTTTATTTGAAACCTTTTGAACACCTGTGTACACAATGGAAAAAGACACTAGAGACTGGTCTTGGCAGTAAGTCTCTTTCGTTAATTTTGAGTGGCTGAGGGACATGCCTCTAAAACTCTTAAAACAACACATTGATGTGTCATAATGCCATTTATAATATTAATGATTGATAATGTGACACCGGAATATGAGAAAAAATAGTTTCTGAAAATTTGAAATGTTTTATAATTTTGTATTTTTGTGTATAGTTTATTTTATGATCCTTTTGAAAGTAGGTGAATTCCATGCATACCTATGCGATGTTGAATGTCAAAGTCATATTCCGAATGAGTTAAGCTCATAACAGACCTGTCTATGTATCTGTATAAAGTGTTTAACCATTAAGGTCAAAAACAGGGTTTTGATTTTCTGTTGTGGCACTGATATGTTAACCAGTAAATTTAAATTATCGGTATATTAACACTTTCAGTTTTTTAATGGCAAACATTTGAATTTTGATAAACAGGGCACAGACTTGTAAAATTCACAAGTAGAACCCAATCATTAGACTAAGCTTCTAAACAGAGGTGGATTAAAGTAGCAATATGCATTATTTATTTATTTTTAGTTTTTCAGTATTGTAAATAATAACTAACTTTTGTTGAATTTACAATTATTTCTTTAGTAGCCAAATTACCAAAATACATCCTCTTGAATGGGAAGTGAGGAATAGTCTGTTGATCTAAATGTAGAATGTTAAATAAAGTATTTTATGAATGAAGAGTGATATTAATGAGAAGGAACAGCTTGCTAAAGAGTTCTAAAATTAACTTGGCTACTGTCAATGAAGTGTTGGGAAGAGAAGCAAATGAGATTGAGCAGCATAAAGACACTTTTCCAGTAATAAAACTTAACGAATTACTGCATTATTTAAGAAAATGTGTGTGAATATTTTAGTTCTTGTTTCATCATCTACCTGGGGTTAAATCCCTAATCAGGTAGTTCATGGCTAAAAATCCTTGATTCTGTTACCGACATAGGTGAATATTATGCTAAAAACATTTTTTTGCAAGTTTTTTTAAGGGTGTAAATCCCTTTAGAAGCAAACAACTAATTTTATGTTTAATAACTTGATCACTTTAGAAATTGTAATGATATCTACACCTGGCACTGCTATATATTTGATAAGGTAGATGCATATTGAGTATTTGTGATTCACTGAAAGAGTGCTTTGTTAGGTGTGCTTTGTGAGCGGCAAATCCTTATTTTTCCATGACACTTATCTTTCCCAAATCTGCCGAACCTTAACCAGATATCTGCATGAAAATCTTAAAGGCACGTGACTATGTGATGAAGTGTCCTTTTTCTCTCACTTTTTGTGTATGTTCAGATGTATCATGAACAGAGCGAAATCATGTTTGCATATAGCTCCCCAGAAAAAAAATCCCTGAAACAACCAAGTATAAACACAATCCAGGTGATGTGTGTTGAGCTCTATGGAATATTTGAGTGAGTGGATGAGTGTGCAAAGACAAAAAACCTTCACAGTGGGAAGTGCAGTATCACCTGCAGACAAACAACAGGGAGTAAGCGGTTATCTGCAGACTAAACTGGAGACCTCTGGCACCTCCCTGACCTTGATACTGAACCAGCTGCTCTACTTGATGCAAAACCTGTTTATCAGTCTTTCGACATACGTGTTTCCCGTTGGTGTTTAAAAAATGTTTTTATTATACTGTATATACTGATAAAAACGAACAAAAGGAGAGGGGTGGAATAAAGGGAAATGACCGCAAGGCCATGCTTTATCACATATAACCAGAAAGTACAGAGCTCTGCTGCACGTCTGGTGCCAGGAAACGGGACCACACCCCCCTCTCCGTTGTCTACACTGACTTCCCATCCGTTGTGGCATCCAGTACAAACTGTCCGTGCTGTGTTTTAATTTCTTTGCTGACATCTGCCCTGATTATTTCTCTGAACTGTTCTCCCTTACATCCCAGCTAGACATCTCCGCTCCTTGTCTGATGGTCATCACCGTTACTCTTCCTGTCACCAAAACAACAACATATGAGCAATTTCTCGGGCGTTCCAATGGCGCAAGGGTTAGCGCCTGTCACCAGTATAGTGAAGGTTGGCTCTCCTGGCTTATCTCTCGTCTCGGTCACAGGTTCTTTCTCTGTGGTGTCTGTTTACAGGGCTGGCTGCCTTGCCGTGATATAGTTTAGTTGCTGACGGCCTCAAACATATTCCCACCCATCATTTCTCAGCTCTTTTTGTCTTATATCTTCTATTTTTGTTTTCGCTCTTTCATCTCGAGATTTCACGAACCCAAACATATCCTCTCTCTTGGTTTCTTTTGTCTGTAGCCTCCTCTAGGCCCCTACCTTTGCCGTGCACGTGACACGTGTCTGAGGATCTTGCTAGGCGCGTGGTGCCTGATGAGATGTGACCCATCATATCGACACTCATCTTAGGCCTGGACTTCCATTTCCTGAAGTGGGAATTAAGTGTGTATGGTCGTCCCATAAACGTATCCCCACAAAGAACATTGAATTCAATTCAAACGAGTAATTAGATGCCTTGAACTTGTCAGACGTATTTACAGAGCTTGAGAGACCTGTCGACAGTGTATCACAGAAAAGGGCAAGAACATTCTACACAATTTCATTATCATTTTGATTTCCGAACTCGTATAGAGACAATTGTTGATTATCAGCAATCTCGATAATCCTACTGTCAGGGGGCGATGCCTTAAAAACAAATGATGGAAAGTGTTGTCGCTGGGATGGAGGTGGCAGGCGGCACGTGACGCTTGAGGGGAGTGAGGTGGCATGGATCTTTTTAAAAACGTTTACATGGTTGTAATAAGGTTAAAGTTTTAGATGAAACATTTTAGAAACAGAATTAAATGTGTTATAATCAAAATGTGATTCGCGTACCTTCGCAACGTAGTGACAATCCTCACAAAAAAGCATTTTGAAAGACTTTGTTATGTTTGTCTTATCACTAGGTTTGATATTTTAAAATAATTGCAGCTTATAAAACATCTATGCTACGTAACTAAATATTTGATATTCTTGATCATTAATTCATTAATATCTTTATTATTATTATTACTGACCAAGGCCTGCCTCCCCTACAGCGCGGTTCCGTGGCTCATCCTTTCCTGCCCCTCGATCATCTTGTCAGGCCTGGTCGGGCAGGAATTTAAGTAACTGCCCGGGTACAGCAGGACAACAGCAGTGGATTGACAAAAACTTGATGCAGTACTTCCAAAATCACACAGCAACCGCTCCTCTTTTCCACGGTTCAGGTTTCGTCTGCACTCTGGTTGATCCAGATCTCTCGTGCGCTCGCACCCACACAGACACCATACCATCAAGGATGTGGTACCATCGTCAGCCTGAAATACAGTGTAACTCTCAGGCTATCTGTCTGGGGGCCTGTTGTTTTTGTGACATGCTAGCTCCATGGACCTACTTAATTATTATAGTGAATATCCTGGTGAGTATTGTAACCTGCTTTATTTACTTCACCCCTTCGCTCCTGTTGACCCCAAAGTCAGTTTTTTTTTCCACAACTTTGCACCTATAGCTGCACAAGGTCATGAAGCAAAGATAACCAGGTTTAAGGAAATATTTGCAAACAGGAATTCTCTCTGTTTTACCACAAAATTGAAGATGCTATAGAGCAGGGATGCACAACCTACGGCCCGCGGGCCCGGTGCCATCCGGCCCGCGAAACTTCTGCCCACAGTGCAGGAAATCGGCATGTTAGTAATAAAAGAGACTTAAAAAAACGAAAAAAAAAAAAAAAAAAAGGAAGAAGTATTTATCCCCAAGCACACGTAGGGGCGTCTCTCAATCTTTTTTCGATGGACGAACATTTCGAGTCAGTGCTCCGACTTTTTGTAAAACTCTACGATGCAGCGGACATTCAGAAGTTGGTTTCGGGAAAACAACTTTTTCAATTCATATTACACTACTATTAATTGCTCTTAATGGAGTACAACTTGAGGATTTCTATTATAAAAAAATGGTATCTCGCTCTATTTTTTGTATTTTTGCGGTGAAGTGGCCCGCGGCACGTGCTGTCGTTATCGAAATTTTGTTCGATATGGCCGCAGGCCGAAAAAGGTTTTTGTGCATCGTTAACTATTCGCTATCCGAGAGCATTGATATATCTTACTGTACAATTAAAACTGTTTTAAATGAAGTTTTGATATTTTCTAAGTACTCCATATATACCACTTTAATTGATAAGACGGCGGCAAGGGGAAAACGAATAAGCATGTGACAGTAGACACCAAACAGACCAATATTGTGACAAGCGAAATATATACATAGATCATTCTCGAAAAACCCGTTCCCCGACCCCGGACGTGTTGTAAACGTCGATCATACCCTGACCACTGTCTTCAGCCTGCATCCAGTGCATCATGCAAATCGAATCAGCTAGGAACATGCTTGGGTTGGTAAAATGTAGGCAATCTCAAATTTCGGATGTATCGAGGGTATGGCGGGTTCTTAAAAGAACTTTGCGAGAAATCCATTGTGCCACGAAGGTGGATAGAAGTGCTTTATGATGTGAGAACATAAAATCTCAACAGATTTCATTTTTAGTTGCTGCTGTACAGTACATATCCTGTACCTTCGGTCTTTCTCCGCAGTTCGCATTGGCAGATTTCGCTAATCACATGTTTCACGTGAGCGCCAAAGATCTGCGTTTGTATCAAATCACGAATTTCAGCACATAGATAGCCACAACAACGAAAAGAAAATTCGTAATATATGACCCCGAAAAACTCATGATATGAGAAAAAAAATAACCCCAAACAACTTCAAATCCGCGTGATAGAACTTTCGATTTTACGTTGGCTGTGGGCCACTACTCTGTCACGAGGTTAGAGTTATCTCACATGGTGGAGGCTGTCCAATCAACGTCAAGGAAACGCGGTGACGTAGTAGGTTGGATTGAGCAACTCACGGTTCACTCACTAACAAGACTCACTGGCGTCTGATTGTAGGAGTGGCAGTTGATATACGGAATACCTTGTGCTTGTTGCTTTCTCACTATGCCGGAATCTCAGGAAAACATGTACAAGACCTTCAAACAACGCAAGAGTTTTGGTGAGTGCACGTTTGTGGAAAAGGCGACAGAGCTAGAGACAGAGTGGACAGGGATGTTTACTTATTTCTGAACTTACAAACACGACTGCTTCATTCCTAATGTAGGAATTCAACTAGCGGACTCGTTAGGTATACAATGTAACAACCAAACATGAGTCTGTAGATTGACTAATAATAGTGGCATTTCAGGACAGAAATTAATTGTCATGGAAATAATATTTTATTTATGTCATAACCAGAACAAGTCGTAGGGCAGTGCCAAGCAGGATGAGCATACGGGACATGTATATTATGTTTCACCAAGCGTGCTAACACGTATTTTCGCGCAGTGCTTTCATCATCAGAGCTTCACACAAAAACTGCACGGTCTTAAGGCAGTAAAAGCCATATATAACTATGCAAAGTGTACCTTTAAAGTTTATTGACATGGCATATTGCAAACTTTAATAATTTTTGTATTTATTATAAGACTGATACGATATTATTATAAACATGTCAAGTTTTGTTGTTAAAGACTGTAAGGTGCTGCTACTTTTTTTTTTTTTACACAAGCTAGATCGATAGTATGGATGATTTAATGCAGCTTTTATGTCAGTGTTGACATGTATATAGATGTGTTGATGTGTAGGTGCAGGGATATGGACAGTTATTTCCCCATCTCTCTTTGACTTAGTCACTCTCACAAAGGCACGTACAGGTGCATGAGTACACACAGTCTCTCTCTCATTCTATTACCATAAGTGGGTTAGTGTACGGTGTGGGTACAAACGTTTGTCTCTGTGTGTGGATATTTGTGCAATGTTATAAATATATTTGAAGAGAAAAATGTGAAACAACATCCATAGGATGGTGATGGTGCAGTTAGACTCAGCCTGCAGGTTATAAAAACAGCTTGTCAGGGTGGTAATTGTCTTGGTCAAGGTATGAGTACAAATAGATCACTTGTTTTGAGTCGGGTACATCCTCTTTTGTAATATTAAAGGAACCTCTTTGTGGAATTGTGTTTCATATATTTTGGAAAGTAGTTTGTAATTTGGACTTTTCTGGTTTATGAGATTTTTAATCTGTGGCTCTTGTTGATAAGCTTGTCAAGTGTTTGTATGTGTCATAGGAAATGGAGTTAGCTATCACATCAGTTTAGTGACAGAGGAATTAGTGTTTCAAGTTCAAGGTACATAGTTAAAGATAAGTGATAAATGGTTTATTGGTAAGTATTTTTTCTAACTTAAAAATAGGATAGAGGAGCCTGACATGTAATGCATTCAGTGTGAAGTGTTGTTGAGATTTGAAGAAAACTGTAAGTGTAAATCCAATTATAAGCCACTTTTCTGTCTTTACCACTGTCATGACATTTGGGGTTGGCACCTTTGCCATGTCTCTATGCCTAACACAGTGCTTTAAACTGGCAAATAGAGCTGCTGATATGCAGTCCAGTGTGTTGATGCATGCATTAATTTCTAATGTTTGCATTGCTATACTGTTATACTCCTGTCTTAGCAGGCTATCACTTCTATTGACAGTGAGAACTTTGAACTTAGTGAGCATAATGATGATTTGTATTTCTCCTTTCCTCTTAAGAGCACAAGGCCCTTACTGTTCTGAGTTTGCATTGCATGTTCTGCAATCCATGCAGAATCACATTGAATATACAGTAAACATACCACTAATTTAGTGAGTGGAAGTGATTGCAAATTGAAAGGGTTGATAGACCTGGGCATGAAGTTTTGTCATCATCATCATTATGATCATCATTCTAGAGACACCCTGATTTTAAAACCATCTCTCAGTTCCTGTGCTTTTCTCTGGGATCAGCTAAACAGTCTTTACCTGGATGCTGTAAGTCACTCTTTACAGTGTGAAGATAAGTTTGTACCACAGAGCTTTTCAGTGTGGACAGGACATCTTCACAGAACCCAGTTATTTGCCAAATTCTGTTTCCTGCTTTCTCATTGGTGGTGTGATCTTTGTGATCCTCTAGCATTTAATTTCCGTGAGTTGTATTCTCATTTACAAGTCTGATGCTTGTTAAGATCCAAGTGGGTTAGTCCAGTGGTGGAACAGTAAAATGCTTTTAACCTAGGCAGTGATGATGAAAGATTGTGGGTTTGGATCTTATGTCTGTCACCTGTAATTTCTCTCTGCATGTGACACCTAATAACAGGGCTGGACTAGTATGCTTCTAGCCTCAGTTGTCACAGATGTGTATAAAAAACAGATTTAGAGAAGTAAGAGATTTAGATAGAAGAGAAAATGTGCTATTTTTAGAGCAGCTATTGTTGTTTTCAAAATTTTCAACAGACCTATTATTATTGCAACTAATAACTTTCCCATTATATGTGTCTACACATCGATACATGTAGTGAATATTATTAGTAAATGGTATATAAGTATTTTAATATCTATTTAAATTTATGTTTACAAATATGATAGTAAAAATACACATTTTAACCTATATAAAAATTAATAAATGTGAAATGAACATAAATGCACATGTATCTTTGTGCCTGTGTTTGCAAGTATGTTTACCACCTTATGATTTTAAAACATTACTCTAACTTTTAAAAAATACATTTCTGATGTTCGTATCAGTAATAACTATTTAAAATTAAACTATTTTGTGTATATATATATTTGTATGAGCCAGTTAATAAAATTTGTTTTGAATATTAATGACAACACATCATCATCATCTCCCAATGCATACACAAACATTTACACATTGTAACTTGTAGCCAATGCTAGCAGCTTGAGGTAAGCATGGCCTTGAGAGTCAAGCCCCTACCCATTTTCATCTGTTGATGACTTTTATTTACCTGACATAAGTGTTACTACAAGTGTTACTATATGTACACATATAGGTGCATCACTGCACACATGCCTGTGCATCTCCCAGTAGACTGGTGTGGATAGCTGAGAGCAGCAGTAAACAAGTTGACTGTGCGTGACAAGGTTGTGTGTCATGCTAGCCACAGTGACCTCAAAACTCCCTGCTGTTTCTTGCTCCTGGGCTGTTGACCTAGATGGATTTTTACCATCTGCTTTATAAACAGGCTTCTTTCATGACGCAGTTGTGTGCAGACATGTAAATTAAAAAATCTGCAGTCCAAGAAAATAGTTGTCCATTAAACACATTCTGTGGTGGTGTAGGTGTGAATGCTCACACACATACATAAGTGTGTGCATGTGTTTTCATGAGTAATTTTGATCTCATTCATTCTGTTCTTGCTTTGGGTATCTCAACCATTCCCAATACCCAAAAGATTAACAGATAATGTCCATACAGTTCATTTAGAAGTTTTGTAGGAACTGTGATAAATATGACATATTCCTGGCTTTTGACAAGAGGCCACAATGACCTGGCTGTGATAAGCCTGCTGCAGGGTCCTATTGCTTGTCTACTTAATGATGCAGCAGAAATCTGGATATGTGGTCTAGTACCACAGTTCATTGGTGTCTCTGCTGTTTACCAAAAGGTTCTTAACTCCTGGGTATTGCTTAAAACATCCAGGGGGGCTGGGCGTACGCACTTTATGACCTTGACTTAATTGTTTCGGCTTTGTTTAAAAAACATCAACGATAAAGTCTCAGTTCTGAAATCCTTTCTTCAAATATTTCAGCTATGACTAATGTGTAGCCATCATTTCACATATTGGTGTGGTGTTTTGTTTGTGTGTTAGTATGTGTAAGAGAGTTTGAGTGTGTGCTCATGCATACACATATCTTCTCAGTTTCCACTTTCATGTAATTAGCTGATATTGTAAATACTGCAGACATTTTAAAGACAGCATTGTGAACATTATTGACACAGTATTATCACAGTTTAATTATTATCACATCATTATAATTACCATCAGGTTACTAGTGTTACAGTTCAGTCAAGGTTCTGCTGCTGTGTACATTGTTGTGTAGTCTGTAACTGAATTGGTCAAGACCATGGCATTTGCTTTAAAAGCCATTAATGTAGCTGGGACTTTGCTGATTTATTCAACCCCAATGCTCAGCCTTTCTCTTCATGTCTTCAAAGAGTAGATGACATGGGACTGAGTTACTTGCAAAATAACTTTAAGAAGTGAATTCTCTGTCATGTTATGGTATAGACCAGTGATGCCCAACCTTTTTCGGCCTGCGGGCCATATCCATTTTGGACAGCCGTGTCGCGGGCCACTTCGCTGCAAAAATACAAAAAGGAAAAAAAAAATAGAGCAGATACCATTTTTTATTAGAAACAAGTATTACTTACCATTAATTATTTACTAATTAGTGGGATATTTGAAGTTGTTTTCCCGAAACCAACTTCTGAATGTCCGGACTCATCGTAGAGACACCAAGTCGGAGCGCTGAATCGAAATGTTCGTCCATCGAAAAAAAGATTGAGAGACGCCCCTACGTGGGGATAAATACTTCTTCGTTTTTTTAAGGTCTTCTTTTATTACTAACATGCTGATTTCCTGCACTGTGGGCAGAAGTTTCGCGGGCCGGATATGGCCCGCGGGCCGTAGGTTGTGCATCCCTGGTATAGACTGTAAGTGTGAGCATTAAACATGGGATTAAGATTCTGCAGCAGGAGGTATCTGTTACAATTTGACTGTATATTCAAGGGAAATAACAAAAGATTGTGACGTTAGTTTTCTCTACAATGGTGATAAATTACAGACTTGTATAAAGAAATAGTTCCAGTGAATGAAGACAAAATGTGTTTGTTGCATATAGTTAATATGAAATTCTGAAGATTTCTGTCAGTCTTGAGACTATGATATGGACAATAATCCCAAGAGGGTATTGAAAATAATCAGAGAAGGAAAATAGTGAGTTGTGTTGTTTCTGAAACAGAAACAGTTTTTGTTTAATAGCAGTTCAGTGATGAGGACTGCTGCTTGCATTTTCTGCACATTCCTAAGTCTTTATCTGTACAATGAACTTCTAAGTCAAGGTGCCTTTGAACCTGCCACCCTTATTATGTGTCAACAAAACATGTTTAGTTACTTGCTGTATAATCTCTCATCAACCAAAACTTTTTCATCATTATTTGCTAACGTGTGTGAGCACAATTTTGGGTATACATGTGTGTGCTAGGGTATATCTGTCAGTATACCTGAATGTGTGAATGCAGCAGTTATCAGTGATGAGCAGTGATCAGCTTTCTGTTCCAGCTGTCAGGAAAGAGGAAGTGGAGGGAATTAGGAACAAGTTTCCAACCAAAATCCCGGTAAGCTGCCACATGATTGATATTAATTACTGGTAGGAAACAGTATTCATCACACTGACGTGCTGTACCTTTCCTTTGTATTGCAAACATTTTTATCTGTTCTGCAGTTCTGTCATCAGAAGTGGACAAATTGAGCATGCTGTATGCTCAGTGATATTGTAATTTGCTATCATTATTCATGTCTGAATGTAAAGTCAAATCTGTTTGCTGTCGTTACTTATCTCTGTGTTCTTTGAGTGTTTTTCAGAACTCGCATCTGTACATGGACATTTCTGAAATCTGTTTGCTACCATTGCTCATGTCTGTGTTCATTGTTTGTCAGAACTCACATCTGTATGTGGACATTACTCTAATCTACTGCCATTGCTTGTGTCCATGTGCTGTGCAGGTGATTGTGGAGCGATACCACAAAGAAAAGGTGCTGCCCATGTTGGACAAAACCAAGTTTTTGGTGCCTCAGGAGCTGACCATGTCTCAGTTCCTGACAATCATCAGGTTTGTGATCATGTGTCTTCAGTATTTGTTGCAAGTTCCTCAACTCCCATTTATCTGAATTAGTTCTTGAAGGAACCCTTTACAAATCCTGGCAACTTCCAGGGCATAATCTATGTTGTTCTCATCTCTTAGTACATATTTAAATCAAAATAGCCTTTGAATATGCCCAGGTGCAAATTATCTGGGTATTAATGTAAATTGCTTGCTTGGTAACAGCTGGAATGTGCATGTGACATGCATCAGAGCTGTAGCCAGCTGGCGACAGTCAAGATTGTGATGTGTTTCTTTGCTTAAAAGCAGGAGAAAGAGAGAAAAAAAAAGAGAGGCTAACATATACTTTGTGTTTTAACTGCACCCAGAGATCATTAACCACAAGAGTGGTGTAGAGTGATTATCTTCTTATCCACTATAGTATCACCAGATACAAGTCAATGTACTTTGTGCTTAGGTGTCAGTATCAGTGTTTTCTTCATTGGTGTATTAATAGAGAGTGCTAGCATATTTTATTTTGGACTGTATAAAGTGTTAGAGATATCCTTGGCATATTTTTGTTTTTGATGTCTTTTATGTGTTTCTACTATCAACAAGCTGCTGTAGGATTAAAGACATTCTCATCTTTGGTTGTCATCACTGGGAAATAGAATATGTTAAATGTTTCGTTATAATAATACTGTGATAGAGTGCTTACATCACACACCATCGCAACCAAAGCAGGGGCACTTTCCGCAGACTAGCGATAATAAAGAAATAACATTAAAAACACTTGATATCAGGGATATGCTAACATGTTTAGCCACTGAACCACAGGTGGCTTTGTGGTAATACAACCCTAGTGAAAACTTATGATCATTAGTAAATGCCCTTTTTATAGCTGCAAGACAAATATAGCCACAAATGTAATGATTAAAACTCATGGAAAGATGATACTGCTGTTTGGTATATTTATTGGGGGATAGATGACACACTTTATATCAGAGCCAAATTTCTAAAGTGTTTGTGTTACTTTTGGATGACTTGCGTTTACTTATTGAAAGAAAATATCGTCTTCGTCAGAAAATTTATTGTATGTTGCCATTTTCTTTGTTCCAGAAACCGCATGTCCCTTAATTCTAACCAGTCTTTCTACCTTTTGCTTAACAACAAATCCTTATCATCCATGTCATCTACCATGGCTGAGATCTATCGTGATGAGAAAGATGATGATGGCTTCCTCTACATGACATATGCTTCTCAAGAAATGTTTGGCTCCATTTCATATTTGGCCAGATAAAACAGCAGTGAAAATAACAACAGACTTGATTGTCACAGATTCCTGATTTTGAACACACTAATCCCATTTGCTAAGCGTATGTTTGGGAATGTTGGGTGAAGTGAAAAGACAACTTGTTGTCTGCCATTGTCTTCACCTGTGGTCAGTTCCTCTCAACACAAGGAGTGTATGATTTTTGTACATTTGTGCTGTGGGGCAGGTTTTGTGTTCGTGAGTGTTGGTCTACTGCTTTTAATGAATTGTAGAAAGAGAAAATGCTAAAATTGTCACATTGTTGCACTGTGTCCAGGTGGGTGTGGCCAGTGTCTTGCACATCTGTTTAAAGAATTGAAGTATTTTTGCATGTATCAAAGGTCAGTTCTGAACATGCTATTTTCACTGTTTTTGATTATTGCCAAATTTTCATTCCCTTTTTATTATTCAGACATCAGTCTTCCAGACTTTATTGCAGAAATTTCATTTAAAGGCACTAGATTTTTCAGGCATGTAAGAGAGTGAAATTTTGGCAGGTGACCTGTTGAACTTGGAGTACTGACTGTTACATACTTTATTTAAAAGAACATGTTAAACCTCAACCTCAAGTAGAAACTGTGGAAAAGGCCATCTCCGTTTAAACATCTTGAACAGAAACTATTAAAGGTGCACTGATTTTGAGCTTGGATGCCAATTGGCATGACTCTAGCATGTTTTTAAACAAACAAAATTAAAACCACATTCAGTGAATACTAAATATAGTTTCGACAAGACAGCTAACCCATGCCTTTTAGATGTGATGTCTGACAAAACAGGCATAGACCATTCCAGTGCCTTTTGCCTAATGTGTCTGAGAAAAAGCCGGTGGGTTAATTGTAAAATTTTTTTGAAAATTTGTTTTAGCCTTACAAAATGATGTGTCTTCATAATTTTGTGTATGGCTTAGTCAGGCTGATGTCAAGAGCCAAATTTTTTGTTAGTTTTGACACAGCTTTATGTCAGAAGAGTATGTGATGACAAGATGAAGCCCCAAGAAGGCGACAGTAATGCTGAAATGTGCAGTAGTTGCTACTGAAGTACAATGGAGTTGACATCAGCAATTAGAATTTTATTTTTCTCCATTTTGGTGGAATGAACAGCCAGGTTGCAAATTTAAAGCACACTAGGAACGCTGATAGCACAGTTATTTCTTTCCTCTTTTTTTTTTTTATTAAATGCACTCAGCTCATGCAGGTAATTTAAAGTGATTAACCTTCCATCTCGTAAACTATTGAAAACAGACTCCATTGTTGAGATAGACTGTATGACTGCCTCGTCCTCTTTGAGACTGGGAAATATTTGTTTCAGGGATGCAGCTTGCATATGATTGTGCCACTCATCAGTGTAGATGTGTCCATGTGTGTGTACCATGCATCTGTGTATTTGTTGCGTCCGTTTCATGCATCTGTTTATATCTGCGTGTGTGCGCCATGAATCTATGTATATGTTGTCTGTGGGGCAGTCTGGTGGCAACGGTTAGCGCCTGTCACCAATACAGTGAGGGTTGGCTGTCCTGGGTTCACCTCTCATCTCGGGCACTCTGTTCTTTTTCTGCATGTGGCATCTGTTTACAGGGCTGGCTGCCTTGCCGTGATATAGCCTCAGTCGCTGGTGCAGTGTAAAACACCAGTTCATCTACCCACTATCAGTTATGTATTGTCTGTGTGTCATCCATCTGTGTATATGTTGTGTCCACGCCATGCATCTGTTTATATGATGTGTCCATGTGTGTATGCATGAGCACTAGACGTTAACTTAGCATCTGCTGCCAACCTTTGACTGCAAGATCGCAGCTCACAATTGTTGTTTGCCTTCATTCACAAAATTGTGTTCCTTCCAGTGATGTGCTTACCGCATCCCACTGTCTGCTGTCTTTCCTTACATTATGGTAGTTTTACACTGTTGCCATTTTGAGCTAAAATTTTTCTTACTTTTTGTGCCATTCTTGTATGTGAGGTTTTCTCTAGACTCCTCTCAACTCAATGAGACACTGCAAGATAATTGCAAGTTTGGGGGAAGTGTAGAGGATTGGGTGAAATTGTATGTGCATGTACGAGTGGACATGAGAGAGGGAGAGGGTCCACACAGCTACAGTGCAGATGTCAGTTAATGTGTTTAGAAATGCTTTTGTGAAAGATGAAAAACACTCTATGCCACAAGAACAGAAAGTGCACAAGTACTCAAATGGTGTTTGGTATCTAATTTTATCTTCTATTTTGTTGTTGTTATAGCCACATTATTGCTGACATGAAAGAGTGGAATCTTCACCCAAAGGTGGTTTTGATTATATGAATGAGAGAGAGAGACACGGAGAGTGAATGAGTTGTGCAACCATCTTTCCTGCCAAAATTAATAAAATAATTTCTGTGCCTCTTGATCAAGACCACTGATTTATTTTGAAATAAAATGGTTACTTTCAGTGTTTTGTGAAGTGCATGCATGAATGCAACATTTTGCACCAATGTTTTACATCTACCTTTTGGCAAAATCACTGGTGGATTTGTGTACAGTAGAATATTTAGTGTAGTGAACAGGTTAGCAAAACTGGGGGCAGAAGCAACACAAGAATACACACTGGATGCCAATTGAAACAAAAAACAAAAATTATTTTGCATGTTATTTTATTTGATGGACGGATAGTCTAATCAATCTGAAGTTTATCACAGTTAAAGCATTATTTTTAGCATACAGAGAAATCATTTTCTTTCCTCTAAGCCTTTATTGTGTCATACATTAATAAACCGAAAATGCAGAAAGTCAGCCTTGCATTAATGCACTTGGGTTTTTGTTTAGCATGCATGCCAGGGGGAGGATGGGAGGGAGGGGGGAATTCATGGATTGTGAGTGTATGAGACAGAACTAGGTCAGGGCTGAGCTAAATGTCATGGACCAGTGCCTCCATGTTTTTAGGTTAGTTTAACCCCTTCGCTACTTATGAACTGCAAGAGTAGATAGCGTGCAAGGGATAATGAATGAGAATGTCAGTGGGAAAAGGGTTAACTGTGACATGGAGTATTTGGTGAACACTGTTCATCCATAGAATTTTCGGTGGGAAAGAGGTTAGAAAACTTTTCAGGCTCGAGATAGAATACCAAGAACCTCTTCTCCAACAGTAAAGCTGGTCTGGGTCAGCCATGAGGCACAACACTCAGAAGATCTTTCAGGTAGATACCCAAGTGGTCAGAGAAAAAAACTGGATAACTAAAATGTAAAGGAGTTGATTGGTTGTTTTGTGCAAGATCTGCTTGCAGGCAGAGTGGTGGTTCTTATTAGCCGCCTTGTTCCCTCTGATGACCAGCATTACTGGTACCAGTCAAGGACAGATGACTGCATGAACTCTTCCGTGGATTTTATTTCAGACCTTATCTCATGTTTGGGCAGTCAATAAGAAATGGCATGACAGGTTCAACAATGGGGCAGTTAATAATAAAGCCAACAAATTTCTTCATGATGGTTCTGGTTTCACACACTTGTGCCACATCATTGATATGAGCAAGATCTCCCTTTGAACAAGTTTCTCCCTTTTCTTTGACGGGAGGTGTAATAAGCATAAGAGAGTTGATTTTGTTACAAAATATTACAAGACTAAATGATCAGGCAAAATTTGTGGAATGTTAATGAAAGCAATGCAAACATAACCATCTTGATTACAACTACAGTGATTGCTTCTTGAGTGTTATTTTTCCCTTTTATAAAATAACCAGACAACAAATAAAATTATCAGCTATTTTTATGAACGAAAAATACTGACTATTATTCTGTGCAAAATAATATCTGAAAGAATGGGTTTGGTTCAATGAGGTGTACTAATTCCCAGAATCTGAGCAAAAATATTCTTTTCTGTTAACGAGATATATCTCTGAACATCACAGTTTTCACCTGGGTTTTAAAAACTGAATCTTTTTACAAGGTCAGAAATGTCGACTTAGAAACTGGGCAGTGCCTGAGCCTGTACTTGAAGCTCTTGCATTGGCATTTAGTGATGTTAGAAGTACAAATTTAGTGAGTAAAAGAAAGTGTTCTGCTGAACTGCTGGCAGCTTTCAGCTTTATGTTTGATTCATGTTAGCTTTCAGTTAAAGGGTCTGGAGGTAATAGAGGCTGGGAACTGTATAAGCATGGACAACTCTCTCCTTCCATTGCCTTTTACCTCCCCTGATAAATCCCAATGGTGTGTGCAATGGGAGTTAACCAGTCACAGACCAAGACAAGCGGGTGACCTGTTTCAAATGCACTACCCACCATACTGCTGCATCTCCCCTGAATCCTTAAGTCCTTAATGCCGACATATTCAACAGTAAATGTTTACCACATGAAAAAAAAGGAGAAAATACCAGTGTCATTTGGTGAAACCTGTTTCAAAAACTGACTACAGACTTTTGGAGGAATTACACATGCAAGATGTTAAAAGTTGAATAAACAGAAATCCATTAAATAAGATAAAACTGTTGCAAACTCTGGATGAGAAAACATGTATGTTGCAATTATTTCACGAGAGGCCATTTTTGTGACCCAAATTATCCACAAAATAATTTACATCTTACCCACTTCTAAAGGATGCTGGAACCACATGGGCCCAACTGAGGGAGACCGCCAAACTCTGGGTCCATTTCAAAGGTGGTGTTGCGGTCCTATGCTCCTCAAGGAGCAGCAAGGAATAAACCTAAACCATCCACTTCTTATGTTGTAACTATGGCAACATCAGTGTGCTGCATTATCAGTTATCTCAATCTCGGACACATCACTATCCCCTTCTCCTGTTGTTGGGATGGTAACTGACATTCGTAAGTGGGATCTTCCTGAAGAATGGAAATCCCTTTCAGAGGCCGAGTCCTCAAAAGAATAACTTAGACCTAAGGAGCATCCCATGTCGGACAAATGCTCTGAGCTTTCCATGGTGGAGATGTGATCATCTTCCGAGTTCCTCCGTGACAAACGGTCTTGGAAAATCTCATATGTGCCAGAAAGATCAAAGTCAACTGACTTCTTTATTGAACCCTGGCGGCTGCTGCTACGAGATGTGTACATGCCTGTCTGAATGAGGGTATCTGTGTGGAACTGCTCAGATTCCCCTGTGTGAGCACCAAAGTCCATAGTCACTCCCTGTCTTTCAGACTCTGCACTCACAAATAAAACAGATGATCATTTTTAGAATAAAAACCTTAAAAACAGAGAATCACATTAGAAAACATGACTGGCCAATCAAACTGATATTAAATATTGATAGCATGTTTCTTAAGGCTGAAAATGGAGACCTAAAATAATATAAAAAAAAGTCTGTCAAAACCTCAGAAGACATACCAAAATTGCTGCTACGAGAAAGGCGGGTGTCATCATTGCTTCGGACCAATGCTGACTTCAGGGGCCTCTTGCCCTGAGCAACAGATGTAGGCAGCCCCGAGTTGACAGGCTGGTACTGCTGCTGATGACGACGTGGACCTGTCCAATGAAATAACTTTGACATACACTGAGAAGCATGCATTGTGGGAAAAGAAAGTGCAAGCAGGCAAGATAGAAACAATGACAAAAAAAACTTCTGTTCATGCTTTTTGTCAACTTCATCTGCAACTAAATAGCTTAGTATGCATAGTCTCTGATAGAAGCACAGACCCTGGTCCTGGCATGCCAGCCCTGTCCTTACCTGAGGTAGCCAAACTGTAAGGCACTCTGGATGGTGTATTTGGTCTTCTTCCTCCTGTGACAGAATTTTCTGATGCTCTTGCCTGCTGCTGGTATGCAGAGCCTGCTATGGGACACATGTTATAACAATCTGATCTGTCAGGTTAGCACAAAATGTTGTCAGTATGAGGCAGGCAAATCAGCATGTGATAACAATGCAAGAGCTCACTTGATCCTTAAACTGGTTGTAGTTATTCCTGCCAAGATGTAAAACATCCATACTTTGACAATTTTTCCAAAAGAGACATCCTAGTCAAGAACAAAATTTTTGGTAGGAACATTTTCATCTTCACAAACTGAAAACCCTTTTTGTAAATCCAAAATCTTGCCAAGAAAAGTGAACTGGAACAACAAATGCCACAGTTATTGCTACAAGGAGTGCAAATCTACATATATTTTGAATATCTAAAAATATCAACAGTCTATTAAACTACAATCAAAATATCATTTACTTATTGGTAGATTCCTACCTTCTACGGTGTGCTGATTTAGGTCTGTGCTGGTGGGCATCACCATAGTAACAGGCAAGTTGCTGGCTAATACTTTTCCAAGGCTTATCTCCCCAATACTTTTACCAGTTGCATCCATTGCAGCTTGAGTCATCGCTTCTTGGCTTACCCTGACTTCCCCAGTGCTATGACCAGTAACCTGCAGAAGGCTGTGGACATGGTTTTCAGGAAGGTCACGCTGCTGGAAACTTCCCAACTGACTCTGCATCTCTAGCACCAGGGCCAGAACAGCATCTGTCTCAGGGTTGATGTCAGTCACTGGTCGGTGGTGAAACTCTCCCTCACTTCGAGAAACATCTGTATCATCCTGAAAATACACAGTATATTGAAGTCAATCTTTTATATCTAAAGCTGCTGTAGCAAACCCTTGCCCATTATCAATGAGCGTGTCAACGCCAACATAAGAAAAGATTGGAAAACTTTTTACCATGTAACTGAATCAAAAGCACACATGAGATAGATGAAAACATCATACGTACAAATTCAATGTCCTCTGTGTCCCGTAATGTACTGGCTGTGCTAACATCTACTTTACGAGCTGCACTTGCTGCCAAACGATGAAGATCTGTAAAAGAATACTAAAACTCTGTCAAAGAGCTGTAACAGCTGCAATGACTAAGAACTGTGACAGCTGCTATGAGAGGGTGTGACAAGCGTTTATCAAGTCCAATGATGTGACAGGTGCCAAACAATGATTCACAATGGTATATCAACACTTTGCCTAAGAGTTCTGAAAGCCGCCACATCACAGCTGCCACTTTAAAAAATGGTGTAAATGATGCAAGGCCAAAATACATGACACCTGCCAAATCAAGGTCCGTGATGAGTTTATACAGCAGCATAGCAATGGCAGCTCAAAGCAATGTACATGTTCTTCTACCAGTTATAATGCATTTTGCTGAATAATAACACCTAAACATATAACAAAAGATTCACTAAAGATTTTAAAAATCCAAGGAAAAGTATCAGGTCATACTTTTTTGTATATGATGCAGATAAACTATTTATTCTATGTTTACATATGAACACCAAGTTCAAGCTATATAAATGCCTTGTGTGTTGACATACAACAACAAATGACATTTCTCTTCCACACACATACTTTTTCTCTAATATACACACACCTTCATCTATGGGCAGTGCAGCGACTTGGCCCTCGCTGCGACTTAACAGCCACTGGCCCTCCGAAATAATGTCATTGTTGGTCTCTAACAGCGATGAAGAAGATGAGGATGACACACTGTCTGACTCCAAGTCCGCTGTACTGGGGGACGACCGTTGTTTCAGACTAGTCTCCAACTGCTCCTCCCCCAGTGGTCCAGGGCCAGCACTCACAGACACCATTCTGATCATGATTACAAGACAGACACCATTGTGATCATAATTACAAAACAGACACCATTCTGAACATGATAACAAAAAAGTGTGGGCCCATGCATGCAAGTGTTTTGTGCTTTAGTCTAATGCAGAGCAGACACCGCAAACGCTAAGAAAGAAGTCTTCACCTTCTGTACCTCAGCACCTCCTACACCTAAAGGTTCTGATCTTGTAACTAAAGACTCACCTATACCTCCACCTCCCGTACCTGAAAGTACACCTTCTGTACCTAAAGGCTCACCTCCTGTACCTGAAGCACATGCTTGACTCTCTCCTCTTCCTTCACACATCAGGGTTCCTTCCCCTTCCCATCACACATATGAACACTACTTTTGTCTTAACTCACAGTGGAGGAGGCTGTGTATAATCTGTAGCTCCATCGGATGTCAGTTGTTTTGGATTAGGTCTTGGGCTCGCTACCTCTGCTTCCACCTGAGCTTCAGGTTGAGTAGGCTCCACAATCAAAAGTGGAGGTGATGGTGGTGGTGTTGCTTTGACTGTCTGCTCGCTAGGTGTGGGGGATGGAGTACGTGGTGGCGTTGTGGTTGGTGTGGCAACATCATGCTGAGAGGCTACAGGTGCCAGTGCCGGTTGCTTCAGTTTGTCTAGTAATTATATGAACAGCCATTTTCATACAAGCTGTTAATTCCACAAAAGGCGCTTTACATAAATTGTTTTCAAAATATCCCACACTTTAATCCTGGCCTAAACCAATTTGCTAAAGTGTAGATCATTGAAAGTAGCATATAGCATCCTGTAATATCTTTCCTAAAGTCTAACAATACTTGTCTTCTCCAGTACTATCCACAGCATTACTACTATCCACAGCATTACTAAATGCAGTCTGATTCCCTTGAGCAGTTCTACAATATTTGGTCCTCTGCCTAACAGTTTTTCATCAATTATTTTGTTACTGTGCTCAACAAATGTCATAAGATGCCTGTGTTGTGAACTAATACCAAATCTCATTTCCATGTTATTGTACACGAGTGTCTCACCTTCCAAAGCCTTCAGTTCCGTGGATATGTCAAAGGAGGATGATACCTCACTGTCTGAGTCTTGGGTGAGAAGCTGAGCATCTGTCTTCTGTCCATCTGGCCTGCTTGCTGGCTCTCTCTCTGCCTCTGCCAAGGGTGGTGCCTCTGCCTCTGCCACTGCCAGAGCTGGCTTGTCTTTGGATAATGGTTCAGGAGACTGGGGTGGAGTTAATGGTGGGGTGGGTGGATTGGTGATCCTCAGTGAGACTTTGCCAGGGATGGGGCTGGTCCGGGGGGTTGGCTGTGGAGTTGGAATACGCTGTGGTTCTACAGTTTGCTGCAGATAAGATGAAGAATGCAGTAAGACTGTCATTCTTGTGGGTAGTCCATCAGATGTAAAGTTAATGCTGCTGTCGTTACATTAAAAATTCCTTTCTTCACCTCTTTTTGTCCTGCTAATGGTCCTTTTGGTCTATTAATGGCTTTATCTTCTGCTCATCTAGGTAGCAATAACCTTATACTTCTGATGTAACCCTTCCCTAGTTTTATCAGATTTTGCCATCTGTGACTTTATATGAATACATGACCACAAAATAACCGAAAGACATTATCAGTTGACATAATGGTACTTCTCCCAGCTAGCCTTCTTCAACAAATTCTTCTGGACTATTCTATACCTTCTTTTATCCTTTTGTCATGACAATGTTCTCATTTATTCTGGACTAATCTCTATCAAATACTAGATTACTCTTTCCACAACAACGACAATTCTCCCATTTATTCTGTATTATTCTCAAACATGTCAATCCCCTTTCTCTCTCACCATAATATAATCTGGTTCATCTTGATTTACAGAGCCTCCTGCACGGCTGCCACCCTCTACTGCTGTCTCCCTCTCTGTGGCTTCAGACATGTGACCCATGGCCAGCATCCGGTTGACGCGTTCTTCAATAACCTCTCTCATCAAGGCCGTCACCAAAACATTGTTGACCGGCTGGCCAGCATCAATAAAAAGCTGCAACCCATTTCTCCCAATGGCATCGTCCACTGAAAAATAAAGAATTTCAGTAAATACTGATGACAGTGGTTGTTTTGAAGGAGGGATAATGATAACTATGGAAAGACTTTTATAACATGCTCGTATATACATATGCATGCATGTGCTCTCACACACACACACATATCCCACTCTACCCATTCACCCATATACCCTCTTCTTCAATGCTAAAGGATCAGTGAACAACCATCCAAACATTTGAGTGCCTAAAGATAACAACGGCTTCCCTCACCCAGCAGTGACTCATCATCTGGGATGCTCTCACTCTTATTGCATTCTTCCTGATTATGTTCTGCTTGCTCGGCTGATTCCATGACTGGATACATGCGCATTAATAGCCGTGCCATCAGTTCCTGCTCCAGCCTACAAATACAGATGCCCACCAGAACTGTAGTAACTAATATCGCAATGATATTTACTGACAAATATAACAGAGGTAGGTGTCTACTGACAAATGACAAACTTTCTTGCACAGACATGAAATGATCCATACGACTATAACTTACAGAGTTAATGTGTATAATTTACAACTCTTTATAATATATAAAATAAATAGTGCACAAAGCAAAAAGCCCTATATGTGTAATATTACTAAGATTCAAAATAAAAAGGAAAAAAAAAGTATATTTTCAAAGAGAGAAAAGTTAATTTATACAAATAAAAGATGTCTTCACCAGTATTTGGCCCTGTTCTGTAACACATCTCGATGCCGTAGATCCTCAGCCAGCTCATCACAGCGCTCCTCCCATGGCACCTTACCTCCTTCATAGTGCTGCATAGGCTGATGCTGGTGCCTTAGTTCTGCAGATTTAGGAGCAAGGTTAAAGATGGCACTAGGTGCAGCCAATGGCTGATGATAGCCTGGCAGTGACAGCCCTACTCCTTGCTGATCTTCCTCCAATGTGTCCGTCAGTGTTTGCTCGCTCTCTTCATCATCGCTTTCCTGTTGGCCAGGAAAAGACAAACCCCTGACATAAGCTGCACATTCCAGGGTTCAGTGACTATCTGTAGTCTGTAAATATGCTCATTCTTAACAAGTTTTGACATATGGATTGAGAGTAATCCTTATTAACAACAAATGAATTTATGCGGCCCATTTTTCCATGTAGATATGGGAGCATCTACTATATCCATATCTATCTCACCCACAATGTCTCCATTGCCAAGTATAGGCTACAACGTATGAGCTTAATGTGTACGCTCACAAGACTACAAATGATCCAACGGTTTAAAAATTACACATTCAAGCGCTGCATACATTTAAACAATTAATTAATATGACAGAGCGGGAAGATTAGGAGTAAAAGTGGTGCTGGCTACCCTAAGTGTCACGCTTCACCGATTGCTTCCATCACTTTTCTTCCCTGGTTGGCCTTCTGATCATGATGTGAAATAATAGGTTGTTGTGAAGAATATATGTTACACCTTCTGTTCCATTAAGGTCGCAAATGCCTGATTAATAAATAACATCAAAAGCTCAAAAGACAAAG
This sequence comes from Pomacea canaliculata, assembly GCF_003073045.1. NCBI lineage: Eukaryota > Metazoa > Mollusca > Gastropoda > Architaenioglossa > Ampullariidae > Pomacea > Pomacea canaliculata. Next base: position 2,111,345 of record NC_037597.1, read on the forward strand.
TTCTGTAAAGTGCTGAAGCTGATACTAGCCTGGCAGTGGAAAGTCTGATGGAAGACAGCATTATGTGAGGTGTCGGGCTGCTGAACATCAATGATGCTGCTGCGCGGTGAAGAGGAAGGAGTGATGCTGTCAATGTCCACAGCAGGCAACACCTTCACAGTGTTCAGTGGTTGTCAGCATTTTCAAAAAATCACTGTTGCAAGTGATTAGGTCTAAATGTTCTCAGAATCAACATTGTAAGTAGTTAGGTCAACAGTTTCAGAAACTTTTTCTACCTATTGTAAAGTACCATGAATATTTTCATCTCATGAGGACTGCTTACTGCAATCAAACATTCTGCATAATGATCTCAGCTTGTCAATTCTGCAAACAATGTTATCCTTACACCACGAAAGCAACCGAGTTCCAGAATGTGAGAAGTGCAGTCAACTTGCCTTCCTTGGAAACTTACCTGCTTAGAAAGTTCTGGAGCATTCTGCTGTGGTCCCTCTGGTTCAGCTGTCATACCAACCAAAGCTACATTGGTTGCAGCAGTAACTATAGGGCGGATGGAGGGTGCAGCAGTGGTCTGGGGATGTAATAGAGTGGGAGGTGCTGTTACAAGACCCTGGTCCATGCGTGGCTTGCCAAGAGGTACAGCTGTTGGGATCAGATGTCCCTGTATAGGTCCTGAAACCCAGCAGCTTTCTGGTCTTAAATTATTGGCTTCATAAAACTCCGTGCGCGTGTGTGTGAGAGAGCAAGAAAACCAAAAATGCAGTTAAAAACACTACTTACATTGCTACACTTGTTTTATAATTATTCTCTACATTTTTGTCCTTGTATTCATGTGTAGACTTGCTCTCACAAACTAATGCACAAGCTTCACTACCTGATGCAGAAGATGAGAGAGGTACGTAACCCATGGATGGAGTAAAGTAGAACTTTCGAGGTATGCCAGCAGCCAAACTGTTTGTTGCTGTGTCAACTTCTGTTTGAGTTTTGGAGGACTTTACATTCAGCATACCTGCAACAGTGAACAATGCCTCAAATCCAGTTTTATTAAGAGCACCAATATTTTTAAGTAGACATCAGTGAGAAATGTTGCTAGTTTTTTTTAAAAAAGTTTAATTGAAATGGTTGAACTGGTTTGTTTTGTTCCATCATCAAAAAATCCAATTCTCTGTTCTTTTCCACTGACTTCTCTCACTGACTGACTTGAGGGCTTATTACTGGTAGTACAGCATAGTGAGGCAAAGATGAATTTGAGCATTATGTGTGCAGTGTATCTGTAAACATCTGTATTCAATGTTGGCTTGATGTCTATGATATGAGTTAATCCATCAACAAGACAACATGCTGTTAGGCAAACTAAAGGACGCTTGACTGCAGTTTTAGCAGGTTTATGAGGATAAACTCAGTGTTAGCATATGTTTATGTGAAGGATACAAGGCTTCTTGACTGCATTCTTGATGCAAGATTACGTTTAGAATATGGTACAGGTAACACAAGATTGTACATTTTTTTTAAAAGATCAAAATACACAAGATTGCATTTTTATGCTAAGGTAAAGGTACATGACATTACAACTGTTTATGGACAAAGTGAGATCCCCAGACATAGACGATTTTCTAGGTTCACATTTTCTAATTTTTATTTTCTGTACCTTAACAAATAGATGATAATCTTATTTCTGAAAGGCTTATCCATGTGGTTAAATGTACATAAATACTTAATAAGATCTCATCATTAGATGATAAATGATGTTGACCTGTGCACGAGAGAGACCAGGACAAACATAAGGCCACCTGTGGTTGTTTATGACTGGGTGCACAAGTTCAGGATCACTACGCATATTAAGGTGAAAGTATATGTCGCATGGTTATATCCCATTTATCACAGACAGACCTGAAGGAGTGTGACAAACTTAATTAAAAGACTATTTTTATGGTTAAGATCATGACACACACGTAACAAACTTTCCATTTGTTTGAGGTGAAGTCACATGAGACATATGACTAACATACTTTCCACACGTTTAGGTGAAGGTATGCGTGCTGCTCGAGATTTTGCTTCATTCTGGAAATGCAAGTATGGATCTCGAACAGTGGTGCGACCCTTCTGATACAGTGCCTTGCCATAGATCTGTGTCATTGCCTGCTCATCTTCATACGGAATTCGTGATTTCTGTTGATGCACAAGATGAGTTCATATTACATCTGTGACCACAACATGTAGCAAGGTGACCAAGGCACTGAGGTTTCTAGCTACTTTAGGTATAATAGTTTGACTGGCAAAAATAACACACAGTGGAAATGCTTTTTGTGCAGTTAAGCGATCCGAAACGTCATCCGAGTATCCTATACAGCTTTTAAAAGTAAAGCAAACGACTGCATGTCACCTCAGTCTCTATCACCTGTGCTGCAGGTTTCATCTTGCTGCTCTTCTTTGATCCGCCTGCTGCAGCACTGCTGATGGTACCAGTGGACTGGGACTTAGCAGGGCCGGAGTCGAGTCTGCTCACACGTGGTGCACTGGACCCAAAGCCTACAGCAGATCTTCCTGTGAGTGTAGATTTTTTGGTCCTGTTCCGGACTGTGGCATCTGTGGCTGCAATTACCCGGTGCTCACACTCTATCTCCCTCTGTTTTAAAAATGTACATGCAACATACATTGTATATGAGCGTATACATCCCTGATATAACGGAGTCATTTAAAAAGATTTAGAAGAGAAAAAATATGTCTACCATTATGACATCAACTTTTGTATTTTGTGCATAAATGAAAATATGTGAATGTAAAGGGCAACAGGAGTGCAACATTTTTTCTTGATGATTGGGTTAAGGTCATTTTAAAATAATAATTTTCAAAACGAGTACATAATTAGAGAGTTCGGTTGTGTATAAGTAGCATTTGTAACAGCGAGTTCAGGAAATCTATGTGCGTCTTCTAAGCAGATGAAGAAACATTGCTCAGGTTGCTGTGTTGAAGAAGCAAGTTTTTTGCCCCAAAATTGACAAATCCGGGTGTGATTAAGAGAAATAACATTAATATTTTTCTCACGCCCCTTCGTCATAAAATATGTTTTGTGATACTTTATGCTCTTTTTTCCAGCGATTTTCACTGAGCGCTCATGTTGCCTTTAAAGTGTGCAGGCATGTGTCCACATGCATCTACAAGAGACTAAAACAAAAGCAAATGGTAGAGCACAGGGGGAAAAAAGTGGAGCTGGAAACACATCTGTTGTAATGGTTAACACACTGACACATCTGTCACCATGGTTAACACACTTACACGCTTGCCCCAGATTGCAACTACTGTTGTCGTGAGACCTTTGGTCAAACCAAGTTAACACAACAGCAGTCACAATTGCACAGTCAATAACCCGGGTCCAGAAAGTCAAAGGCTAACCCAAATGAAAAGAGACTTGCAAGTTAACAGAATATACAGCTGTCATTTGCTCGAATTTTAATTAATGTATTTCTTTATAGACCAGTGGCCTAATCTAAACTTCTAAGTACTGTTCTCACTACTATATTTGAAGACTTATAAACAAAAGACTTTGTCCATCACATTTGGGGAATGAATATCCTGTAACAAAATAAACCCAGCCATTTAAAAATAATTTTGCACCCACATTAGCTTCCGTGACATAAGGATCTGTTTAAGAATTGGTACAAAAATAATTCTCATGTTACTTGAAACCAAACTTTTAGATAATCATACATCATTGTCTCAAACATTTTACCTACAATTATTATGCAGGATTAATTTAATGCGCCTTATGTAAGCTCAGTTCACTTCTTTGCCATGCTCACCTGGACCTCCTGCTGGAGTGCAGAAATTCGTTTTTCCACCATCTTTTGAATGCGACTTGCTTCAGCACTGAAAAATGTAAACAGATCAATGATTGTATCACTGTGAGAGAAAATATTTCTACCTAACCCTGCTCAAATATGTTTCAGAAGGTTGAAAAACATGTCTCAAGGTAAAATTTATGCAAATATCTTCATGAATAGCATGCAACATGTATCCGTAAAAATGGTTTTAGTGCTGATACCATCTGAAGATAATTTACTGTTATTCCCTGTCAATGTGGTCAACAGCAAAACAGATTGATGCCAAATTTTCCTGTGAGGTCATGGTGAGCACTTACAGTATATGCCGACAGCCACCTTTGCTAACACCTGACACCCACCTGCTAGCGCCTGGCTCCAGCAGAGCGTACACATCCACATCCTGCCTTGATCGCAGCATGAGCTCAAGGTTGCTCTCCAGGTTATGTCGTTGGGCCATCACACTCTGCAGAACATTGCGAGCCTCACCAAACTTGTCCACTGCAGGCACCCCATTACTGCTGGTGTGAGATCTGCTGGAGGAGGAGGACTTACTGGGGCTTGAGCTTCCCTCACGTTTGCTTCTGCGATGCTTTGGGTAAGGGCTGGCATTGGCATCTCGTTTATAGTTCTGGTGAGAATGCAAAATGCACATTAGATTTAATCCTTATTTTATTAATACTAGCTGAATATATTCGTGTATCATGTGTGGGTAAAGAGTCCCATTAGCTTGTTGGCTGCAGAGGCAGTGCACGAAAATCGACAGTGGTGCCCAACCTTTTGTTGCAAAGGGCCGCACTGGACATGATATAAAATCTTGCGGGTCAGAAAATGGCGGTTTTGCCATAATCACCATGTTAAAAATGAAATTATGTTGTGTCTGGTTAAAATGAGCGGGCTGGATGAGGCATATTCATGAGCCATAGGTTGGACACCCCTGATGTAAATGATTCTGCAAGTCTAGGTCATGATGGGGCACAACTCCTTGTGCCACCTTTGTCACCCGATAAGTCAGGTATCCATTTTGGCTCAGCAATGACTGGGTGGGTAGGTAGAGTAATCCACCCAAAATTCCAAACTGGCCAACAGCTAGCAAGCTTCTGCTCTACAGTTAAGTATACTAATCACACCACACCAGTAGTGTCTCCATGTTAGCAATGTTACAACTGAACAATGGTCGCTGGTTAACTTGTGGTTTGGTCTGTTGTGAGCTGTACAAAGACTTGTTGTTACCTAGCCCCTGCTGTTTCTTCCCAACAAGCACCTACTCTCACACTACCCAGACAACCCGAGACCCGCACATCAAACCCTATATCATGTCTCTAGAAATCATTTATTCATGATATTTTTTTTTACCTTCACTTAGAGGACTATCAAAGTGATTTCCCTTGAGGAAGTGCTAGGTCTGTGTGCCACCAACTTTTTATTGATACGCACAGCTGATGGAGTTTACTCCCCATGTAAACCCTGTCAGGTTTCAAAGGAAGCAACTCTGTTTCTGTTGCACTTTGTTCTGTGTATGTTTACTGAATCCCTGGTTGAATGTATGCATGTGTGTAAGGCGCATGCATGCTGCTCTATAATACAAACATACATCTATATTGCATGTGTGCGTGTATGGAAATATAAAATAAACTATATTAAAAAAATTACCAGATACTGTTCCAGTGGTGCAGGTTCGTTGTCATGGACTTTTGAACGAGATTTTTTCTTTGCATCCTGTTTTTACACACACACAAAAAAACCAAACTGAACTGCCTTAACATCTTGTCTCAGAGAATTTACACCAAAATATTTTCAGTGAATATCACATCCAATTAGTTTTAAAATAGTAGCCACACTTAGACTTCTCATGATCTTGTTAGGAAGTGTTGGCGATGATATACCAAACTGAAAAGGCTAAAGATGATTTGAAGGAACTGGTGAAACCTAGTTTCAGGACTTGCGCACATTTAGCACAAGACTTTGGCGTTTTTATATATTACATAATGCTATATAATCACCTGCAAGGGGGGGGAGACTAGAAAAGCTGCTTGGCCTCCTCTGCAGATTCACATAAAACTCTCAACCCTTACTGTTTGTTACCCAATTCCTTCTTTGTTTGGTGTGTTATTACCTATCAGTACTGTTGTTAATCCCTAAATTCTTCATATGCTGTCCATGCCTTGTTCTTGTCTCAAGTGCTGAGAGCATGCTCTTTCATGAGTGTAATCATGTACTAAACAAATCAATGTTTATTATTATCCACCATACTCCTCTGGTCTCTCGCCAACAGACTTTCACCTCTTCCCGAGAGGAAGGTGAAAAGAAAAGCCTTTGAGAAGAGGACCTGAAAACTCCCTTCCTGCTGTTTACTAAAGCTCTTGATAAAGCTCAAGATTATGATTTGTAAGGAAATACAGTAAAAGCCTTTGGCAAGACTTTGGTGAGTAGAATGGTGCTTATTCTCAGTAAAACTGAATGAGTTAAATCTTTTTCAGTGGATAACTTAAAACTGCAGAAACTTTCCAGATGACGCAATAATGTAACAAAGCAAACTCAACAAGTGCACTGTGAATGTTCATAGTTTCCTAATTTAAGTGATAAACATCACCACGTTGTTTAGAAATGGTACGAGAGGTTTGTGCTTGCAGAATGATTAAATTAGTGTGCTTGATATTTTAACAATTTGCCATTTTTATCGATCTACAAGTACATGTACATTCATCACTAGACTTATCGATAGCACGTGTACATGCACACATAGATGCAGTTATATACAATAATAATAATAAAATGCAAAATTTGTAAAGCGCATACTCACACTCCTAAGGAGCATGGTCTTAGCACTTAAGAACAAGAGCAAAACATGGACAGCATACGAGGGACAGGAAAACAAATAACATATGAACTATAAACGAATAAACAACTGTGCTAAACAAATAAAATCAAATACAGAAAACACAAAGAAGAACCAAATAACAAGATCAAAGCTGAGAGCAACATGATATTGGAAAAAGAAAGGTGTAAAAATGGTCTAGCATTATGGGAAAGGTTGTTTATAATAAGTGAGAATTTATAAAGCACAATATCTCAGCAAAAGGAGAACTTATTGCGCTGAACAACATCACAAAATAGTAACAAAGATGTCGAATCTTAAGGTCAGTTTGTAGAGGGATCTAAGCTGTCTCATGTCATAACACAGGTAAGGAAACGGCCAAAGTAAACAGTTTATGGCTGATTGGTTAGTTTGGTGAGAAAGTGCTTCCACCTGGAGGTGATTTTACACTATGAGGAGAGAGTGGGGGTGGGGGAGGAAACCCGAGTACCCGGAGGAAATACCTGACTGCTATCCCTTTAACAGGTGTGACATAAGGAGACTGTCAAGAGATGAAATCTGAACCCTGGCCCTCTCAGTGCAATGGAGATAAGTGACTTTTAACCCCTTGGTCAGTAGATTTTTGTTCCCTTTTTCTTTTAAATGTGACATCACATTCCTGACTCTTGTGATTTTTTTTCTATGAGCAGGGTCCTACAGCTCTGATCCTTTACCGTCATTTTTCCTTATTTACTAACCACTCACGTGTAAACAACTCAAAGCTCAAGTAGTGATGTAGATCCTAGTGCACTTGTCCTCATGCTGGCAGTCTATATTGTTACTGAATGAAATGTAGATATTGACAATCATATTGTTAGAATATTATTACATACTGGGAAAATAATTTACAATTACAAGGGGCCCAGTGAGGTTGTCTGCCCTGGGAACTAGTGCTGGCTCTCGGCGGCCCTGGCATGTGGGGTGGGGATGAGGATGAGGAGTTGTGAGCAGTTAAAAGCTACCTGACCCTGACCTATCGTCCGTTTCCTGCAGTGAATGCCATGTCTGCTCCTGCGTGTCCACCTCTCACAGCCACAAGGAGCTTGCCCCACACGTGCCACCAGTCAAGGAAGGGAAGGGGCTGAGTGAGCGTCCCTCAGCAACAACATGGCGGCTGTGCCTTGTGTCAGCGCCTCCACAAGCGGCTGTCAGGAGAGGAAGCAGGGCGGATGTTCGACCATTGCTATGCTACGGAAGAAAAATGCGAATTCGCTCAAGTGGCATCCTTCCTTCTCAACCATCGCATCCCCGTGACTTATCTGCGGCGCAATTGTTACTGCCATCCACCTCGGAGGTCACGACCTCAGCGGGAACCACTCAGCTGCTTGCAGGAAGTCACGTGGCCCGTGACGCATGACTGTGATGGCGGAAACACAGACGACCACGATGTGAGTAAGTGTGGGGCATCCAGCCAACTATAGTGTCCACTATACTGCACAGGAAGCTAGTACTTGAAGTACACTGACCACGCCTTGAAGACTGCAGCACGGACGTGAATACCAGCTGATGATTGGAGCATCGTCATGTGACATCACGAACATGTACAAAGTCCTGTATACATCGTCATGTGACATCACGGACATGTACAAAGTCCTGTATACATCGTCATGTGACATCACGGACATGTTGTACAAAGTCCGTGTATACATCGTCATGTGACATCACGGACATGTACAAAGTCCTGTATACATCGTCATGTGACATCACGGACATGTACAAAGTCCTATACATCGTCATGTACATCACGGACATTTTGTACAGTCTTATACATGTACATCACGGACATGTACAACCGTAACGACGTATACATTGTACGTCTATGTGACATCATCCTTATACAATCGTCATGTGACATCACGGACATTTTGTACAAGTCCTACATCGTCATGTTGACATCACGGACATTTTGTAAGTCATATACATCGTCATGTGACATCACGGAATGTACAGTCAACATCACGACAAAGTCCTGTACATCGTCATGTGACATCACGGACATTTTGTACAGTCTTGTATACATCGTCATGTGACATCACGGACATGTACAAAGTCCTGTATACTATCTCATGTGACATCACGGCATGTTACAAAGTCCTTATATACATGTCATGTGAACATCACGAACATGGACAAAGTCACCCCATCGTGTGACATCACGAACATGTTGTACAAAGTCCTGTATACATCGTCATGTGACATCACGGACATTTTGTACAGTCTTGTATACATCGTCATGTGACATCACGGACATGTACAAAGTCCTGTATACATCGTCATGTGACATCACGTATATGTACAAAGTCCTATATACATCGTCATGTGACATCACGGACATTTTGTACAGTCCTGTATACATTGCTAAAGGACACGACCTGAAATGACCTGTTGAATGACAAAACATCGCGGGGCTGTGGGGCCGTGTGATGGTATGGCGGGTGGGTTGGCTCTTGTTTGTGACCATAAATGGTCAAGAAGTAGACGAGTTGACACCCTGACATCTCGCTTCCCAACGATCGAAAGGCTATATGGCTGTACACACCTTTGCCTTTCTTACATTTTTACACCGTTGTTTTCAAACTGATACAATATGGCCGGCCTGTGTTGTTATTGCTAGTCACTGCGTGAAATACTGCAAACAGAACCTGCTGTGACTGTGGGAGTGACTGCAGTCATGTAAATAGTGGTGTGGTGTGTGTGTGATGGGAGGGGAGTGTATGTGGGAGGCCTCTTGTCTCACTCAACGTGGCACAACGTCTCCTGTCGAGTGTAGGAAGATCATAGGCTTTGTTTTGTTTGTGTATCTGGCTCTCAAGTATGTTTAATGTTGATGGTTATTTCCCATATACCTTGGTGTGGTTCACTCACACACAAGACTATGAAAAGCAAAGGTTGGCAAAGTCGTAACTGAAGAGGGCATGTGATTATAGAATCAGAGAGATGATGTACCACGAAGTTTTTATCTCCCCTTCACTGCAAACGGTCAGCGGCGTCTCTCGCCTCACCCCATCCTCCCCGACTACTTCAATCCGCCCACAACGGGTGCACTGAGCGCTGTTCACCACAAGACAGGAGGACGACGCCGGGTACTCCAGCTCGTTGCCAGGGAGAAGCACCACAACAATCACTAACCGGAAGTGACAGGACATCGTCACTAGCTGACACCCAGGTAGGCACAAAGCAGGACAGACCTAGGGTGACAGTTCTGACAGGATGACACAACTCAGCTCGTGTTATTTGGTTCTTCTTTGTGTTTACTGTATTTGATTTTATGCTTTGTTTAGTACGGTTGTTTATTCTTCTATAGCTCATATCTTATTTGTTTGTTTTCCTGTCCCTCGTGTGCTGTCCATGTCTCGTGAGCATGCTCCTGTACAAATGTTGTGTTTAGTATTGTTATAGTCGGCAATATTACCTGTACTTCCACATCTACCTGTGTCTGATCTATGGGGATGACTCCACCCGAGCACAAGGGTAGGTTATCGTCTTTAGGCTCGTGTGTGTGTGTGTGCTGTCCATGTGTGTGTGTGCGCTGTGCATGCGTGTGTGCTGTGCACGTGTGTGTGTTGCCAAGGGTGTGTGTGTGTGCTGTCCATGCGTGTGTGTGTTGTCCATGTGTGTGTGTGCGTGCGAGAGACAAAGAGCGCCACTCACCCACAGGGATCGGGTTGTTTGTTCCTCCAGGGCAGACAGGTCATGGACAAGTTTGCGGGCCTTCTCCACTGGGCTGTGGTCGTCGTCGTACCTGCACACAACATTCCAACGTCAATGACGTCACAGGCAGGCAGTCACGTGTACCGTGCAGTCTGCTGTCCGTGCACACTGTGTAGTATGTCCAGTCTCTATGTCCGTGCACACTGTAACTATGTCCAGTCTCTATGCTGTCCGTACACATTCTGTATTTTGTATGTTCATGTCTATGTGTGCTGTTTGTGCAGCTGCGCGTGGTGAAGAATCACCAGGCTTCAACACATAAACTGCTTTGAAGTGAAGAGGTCAGCATGCCACGGCCTTTGCTGACCCCTAGAGTGTGAACAGACACAAAACATCGGGCAGTCGGTCTTGTGTCTTCTCAGCAAGAAAACAGCCAGGTGTAGGTGTCGCTGTACTCAGGTGTGGAGGTGTGGAGGATGCTGTGTTTGTTTGTAAGAGTGTGTATGTGATGGGTGGAATGTGTTCAGCTCACACCAGTCGGCGAGATGCTAGGAGAACGACGGGTGTGAATGCTGCTGTAGTCTACTGAACACAATGTGATTGCCGCTTTAATCTGCACAACACAATGTGAACACTTGCTGTGTCACTTTTCACTTTAAGTGAACACAGCCTGAACCTCACGACTGCCGGAAGTGTGGAGTGTGAGCGCCAACATGGTGTTCCCTACTCCTGCCCCTATTTTCCTGCACCTGGAATGTGCACCGAGGGCCCCGCCATCACAGGAGTGCGGCGCACACAAGGCCGGCAGTCTAGTCATCACCCCGCCCGTCCCTCTACCCGTGTACCCTTTGCTTTCCCAGCAGTTCGCGATCTTTGCCCTCCGTGGTGTCTCAGCACAGACCTGTGTTGTGGGAGGGGCTAGCACACGTGAACGAGGGAGGGAGGGTTTGTGATGTGCACATTCTACCACAGACTGGGCAGGAAACGAACCTTAGTGCTCACACACACGTACAGAGAGAGTGTAGCAGTCTGGTGTTTCTCTGTCTTCTCCTGACGCCATTCAATGGCTATCAATGAGATCCTACTGGGTCTGTTCATCCTGTAATACCCAGTTCGTTCATTCACGTTCTGTAACCCTTACCTTGCTCATGCACCCACGTGACCTTTTACCCCGTTCTTTTCCCAAGCATCGTTGGAACTTACCTTTCTCGCTTGTCCAAGCTATGTAACCCTGCTCAGTCATCCAGATACTTTACCCTGCTCATTTCTCAAACCCCTGTAACCTTTACCCTGTTCACTCGCCACACTGTGACCTTTACCCGACTCATTCATCCCAGGCTGCTCTTGTCTCAGGAAACGGTATGACGTCATGTGTGTACTTTTGTTTCCGTGCGTGGGTGTCCGCAGACGTTGGCGTGCATCTGTGTATACCTTTTCTACCCGTTGCACGTGCAAGTGCGGGTGCTTCCTGGAGCTGCTGCTGTGTGGTAGCCGGGCTGCTGGGGAAAACACTTGACGAAAGGTCAAACGATCCTGGCAATACGACTGAACCTGTGGTTTACGACTGTACATAAGTTTATATATAATTTATGACTATACTATAAAACTTTATAACTATCGCCACTGTGTTGTCCCTTTCCTAGTCCCCCAACTTCTCTGTCTGCCATACCACTACCCTCCTCCCAGACTGTCCCTCCCTCGGCATTACCGACAGGAGGCAGTGGGGTTGTCAAAGTTGTCTTCCCTTTGAGCGGTACGGTGGCGGCCTCATCGCCCTCCCGCCCTCCCCTCGTCTCAAGGCTAATAAAAGGCCAAGGGTATGCGCACGCACACGCCTGGCTCTACCCCTTGCACGCCGGCGGGTGGCGGTGGGGCCCTCCTGTAGCCGTTTTTGGCGGCGGGGCTGGCCGCGCGTGTTTGAAGACCATGACAAGACTGCCGCCGTGCGCATGCTATGCACGCGCCACAAGTGGCCGTCAGCGCCCAGCGCCACCTGCCGGCCTCACGTGCAGATTAGGCCGCCGTCAGCAGCCCACCCCACTCTCGCCACCAACCCCACCCCTAAAACACCGCGCGCCGTATTCCAGTCAAGCCCCGACCGTGCATTAGTCAAGCGGCGGCGGCGCTAGCCCGATGGGCCACTCGATATGCTCCGCACGTCATTTCCCCTTTCTCTCCCTCCTTCTGCCAGACGGCGCTGCAGACCAGACTCTTCGACTCGCACGTCGTGCTGGCAGCAAGCCGGAGACAGTACGTGGGTAGAGGATGGAAGATGTTGGGGGGAGGGTGCAAGCGTGGAGGTACAGTCAGCATTAACGACCTTCTCCCCACCCCATCCCCACCACCCGCCTGATGCCTTGGGGGAAGAGTATGATGCGCTCACTTGCTTTCCCCGACAAGATATCCCCCAACCCTCCACGTTTCCCCTCAACCCGCCCAGCTCCCCTCCCCTGCAAATCAATGAACGTCGGTCCAAGTCGACAGCTAATTCCACATTTTCTCTCTCTCTCCCCCACACCCAACTCCCCACCCGCCACCTCACGACCCATAACTCCACCCCCGTGGGGATGCGTGTAAACAGGAATTTCAATCCCGCACGGTGACGCGGACACGAGGGCGAGATGGGGATGACGCACGGACAGGCTCAGTGTGTATGTGGAGTTGATGCCACGGAAGAAGGGTTAACTAATAGGTTTTCACATCGCTGCCGTCATTAAAATGGAGGTTTTGAGGAGGAGGGGGCAGTGAATGCGTGCTGCAGCCAGATTAACATCACACGCTGCATTTCACATGCGCTCGCACGCAGGCTCGCAGATTATGTGCAGTGGGGACTGCGGGTGGGTGGGCAAGGGGTGTCCATCATCAGTCTGCGAGCGTGATCAGACGTGCTGCCACTACCCCTCCCTCACTTCTCGCTAGGCAGTCATGACCGACAGCACAGTCAGGCCCTGTGAACACATGTGAACAGCGACATATAGTGAGCGAGGGCTGTGGGAGGGTCACATGCTGACCTTTGGTCAACTCGCGCTGTTGTGAAGGGATTACCTTGCCCTGCAGTTTCTTCTCTCTACTCGGATCGACTGACCCTGTGTGCACCCGAACTATCTTGTTTACACCCGAACTCTACAGTCTGCACGGACTCTTGATTCTGCACCCCGACTAACCGTGTCTACACCCGAACTCCTACACCCGACACCTCTTCTGTGGACCAGCTGACACGACGTAGACCTCCTGGAGTGACTAGTGTTCCAGAACCTTCAGTCAACATCCACATGCTGTGTACACCTTGAATGAGGCGCGTGGCCACCCACCTACCTTGGCTAAGCCGCACCACGCCCCTACAGACACCCGCCATTGTCTGTGACGTGTGTGGGGGGTTCCGTGTGATGCACACATCGCTTCTCTTACCCTCGCCCCCACACTGACAGACGCACACACGCACACACCACGCACCAACACACACACACAGCAAACTGATCTGCACGGCGGCTGCAGCAGGAGAAGACATGAAAGCCCTGAAGGCCAGGACTCAACCTAGCATGGAGGTGGAGGCGGGGTGACGACTGGTGCGGGAGGCCGTGTCTGGCTTGAGGCAGGTGACTGATCATGCAGGGGAAGACAAGGCACGCGCAAGGACACCCACCCACAGCACCTGATTATTCATTCTCGTGCACACGTCACACTAGTGTACCTCATGCCTACCACGGTAAGCTGCTGGCTCTCCCCCCTCTGGCACCCATGTTTACACCCCCGGGCGCTGTAGGGGAGGCTCGTCAGCATCGTGTCTAGGGGGAGGATGTGGTCCACTGTCAAGTCTTCGTCAGCACATTGTCAACAAAGCAAAAACAAAGTGCTGAGCGCAAAGGTACAAAGGTACAAAGGTACACAGGTACCGCGCACCCTGCAATGACCGGCGGCGCGTGTGAAACTGGCAGTATGGAGTCACGTGACGTGCAACTGACACACACACTCTCTCACACCTGAAGTAACAGCTAATTACAATCCCCGGCACTTCCCGCTGACCGACCATTGGCAGCAACAACTGCCTCGTGTCTTACTTTTCGTTGAATCGTTTTCACTTTCACTCACTTTCGGAACTGATGCTAGTAGTTTCACTTGTTTGTTGTTTGTTTGTGTTAATAACTTATTCACAACAACAACCGGCGCACAGCTCTTCCTCTTCCACCCGCTCACACACTACCCTGCAACCTATTAAGATGCGGACAAAACCCACATGGAGTTTCAGAGTTGGCGGGGAAGTGTTTGTGTCCTGTGTAGTGTTGATGTCTGGTCTCTAACTGACGAGGCGCTCTGGGGACACTTCACTGACCACCTGACCTCCACACTGACGTCACGCACGTGACGTGGCCAGGCAAACACCAACAAATGCTGATTAGTACATGCTGATTAGTCAGAAAGTCGTTGACACAGAATCTGCCCAAATCGAGGTTGGGGTTGGAGTGGGTAGGGGGCGGAGGTATCAATAAACACACTGACAACAACAACACGTGAACACACACACACAGTAGCTTATACAGTAAATGATCGCCATCGCACCGTGCATGACTGATCTTGGCCACTCCACACACACACAACGCATGCATGCACACACGGCGCACGCGCTTCACTAATCTGCTCAAATGAAGTGAGTGAACCCTGACACTAACCCCGCCTCACCTTCACCTTCAATCTGTGAGTGTGTGAAACAGGAAAACGAGAGAAAACCTCTGGAGTTGTCCAGTATGGTGAACTTCCAACCTCCGCCCACCCTGCGACAGCGCAGACAACAGCACATCAACATCAATGACGGCGACTGGGCGACATGATAAGGGGCATAACGAGCATAATGAGAAAGTGAACGAAACTCACGAGACTTTTTTCCGCCCTCGCTCTCCCCACGACCGAGTTTTCTTGCCTCGGCGGTCTGTCCACTGGCGCCACGAGGTGCCAACACGCCAGAAAGAGTTAATCCGCAGACGCACTTTTTTTCTAAGCGGAGAAGCAAACGAGAAGAGGGAGGGAGGGAGAGGAGTGACATAAAGGATGGAAGGAGGTATGTCTCTCAATTACAGGCCGGACCAAAAAAAAGAAAACAAAGCCGCCGCCAGTGGCTGAGGTCACGCATGGCCAGGCCTTTGTGCAAGTTGCATGGCGGCACAGCAGAAGCCCATTACGGAGTGGTGCAGCCCACTCCCCTCCCGAATGGCGGCCCAATGGAGGCGCCGCACGCCACCCCGCCATTACGCACAGTCACAAATAATGGAGAAAAAGCGCCCTGCGGATCACCCTCAGCAGGGATGGGGTCGGGTAGGGGCTGGCAAGGTGGTGGTTAGGTAATCCCCGTGTGTAGCATCTTCATTCAGTCCATCTTCTTTGCCCTGATAACCTCGGCCATAAATCATGCTGCCAAGCTCATAAAACGCCGCCATATCTGGCGAAACAATGGCATGACGGGAATGGTGGGTGGTCACATGGTTTTTAAAATAACTATTTATATTTTTTTTTGTTTACTGTCGGCATGTTTGATCTCGAGTTCTACGGCCGCTGTGCGTGTGGAGCTTGATGAGGAGGACTGGCCAGTCAGGTGTGGGCTGTGGACGTCCTCGCTGTCCTGTCGGCACTGCACCCGGAGACTAACGACCATGTGTGGGAATGTCCTTTGAGTCTTGTCAGTAAAGGGTAGTTACTTTCCAGTACAGACTCTGGACTGACACGTGCTAAAGGTATATTCTACTTCTTATATGTACAGCTGTCGGCAGGTGCCGTGCTCTGGACATATACCACGGTTGTTGACAGGTACCACGGATGTTGGCGGCTACCAGGCTCCTTGACAGGTGAACTTGTCGGTTTATCAAAGACCTGCAAATTCCAGTGTACATGAACGCAGAAGTGAACATGTACCACAGCTGCTGTTACAGTTGTTGCCACAGTATTACGGACCACCACACAATTGCCAGCAGCCGATGTCCTGGTTTCTCACACGACAGTATCTCTCTCCTCTTCACCTGCCACCTGTTATCCAGGTGTTATCAGTGCGAACTGTGCAATCAGCTGGCACAGCATGACTTTCAATGAAATACAACTCGTGTCAGTCGACACTCACAGGACGACCTGGGGGAGGTACCGGGCGGGTCACTGGGCCTTTGCTGATGGTTAAGGCGAAGACCCAATTATTTTAAAACATGCTTAGTGCATTAACAGTTAAGAGTTCACATACTAAGGTGCAAGGGGCTATTGACAGTGAATGGAAGTGGTTTACCGTGTCTAAGGTATGGCGTGTTGAAGTCGTCATGATGTCCTGTGATAACCAAGATACCCGTACCTGCACAGCAAAGGGTGGGCGCCAGGTGCGAGTGGGTGTGTGGGTCCCAGAAACCTCGCGACCTTCTGATCACGAACCCCTGGAGTACACTTCACAGGAAACTACCCAGATAGCATTGAAACATGTTACAAACACTTACAAAATTGTTGTCGTGAAATGTTTGAAATTAAATGTTTAGCCGCCCTGTGTCTGTGTGAGAAAACATTTCTTATGTAACACTGAATGTGACTGAGTGTGGGGATGCTGGAGGTACTGCAATACCAGGCCAGCCTGTGACAGGGGACAAGCCCCTCGCACTCAGTCACAGGCCTGTCTTTGCGAGAAGCAGTTTCACGATCAACTCCTGGAGCTCGTCGGATGGGAGGTCCCTTGATGAAGGAGGGAGGTCCTCCGCTTCTTGCCCTCGCCACGACTGTTGGACATGAGTTTGGTCTCGTGCTCGGCGCCCTGCAGTCTGTCAGGTCTCACATTTCCACAGCAGCAACCACAGTGGTGACCCCTAGGCCCAGGCCAGCGAACCCAGCCAGCCAGCCACTCGACACCTCCTGCTGCCATGCTTTCACTTTAGTCGCAAGTTGTCAACAGCGACAACTACGACTCCACTTCAGTCAGACCAACGGCAACACATTGAAGCACTCCTCCGAGCACTCTTACACCGCTAGTAGAGACTTACTCTGGAGGAGCTCCATGCAACTCAAAGTCCCTCCCGGTTGGTTTATCTAGTAGGAAAGTGTTTCCATCTTGCGGCGATTTCGCACTATGGGGAAAGAGGGAGGAGGGGAGGAACGGAAGTAGCCGGAGAAAGCCCCTGACGACAGGTCCCCCTCGTGCCAGGTCCGCTGTCCTACCTCTGTAACTCCTATAAGGTCCGCAGTGCCACCGATATCACAGGTGTAGAGATCCTCAACTCGTAGGTGTGCGGTAACAAAACGAGAGCTTTTGTCGTTTCAAGTGGATGTGCACCTTACTATCTATTTCTTGGTCTATTTAAAGCAAGACAGGTAGATACAATACTGGAGAATTTCTAATTATCTCAAACGTGTTGTCAGATGTGACCCGTATCGAGGAAGGGTAGGTGGACCTTCACTGAGCCAAAGGCACAAGAGACAATGAGGAGCGCCAACTTCCCAGTGTGGGGAGCACTTCTAGCAAACAAAACTCGCAGACGGTCAACAGCTGGCCGCACTTACTGCTCACCCAGCGATGATGTCCAACTGAGTGATGAGGCGTGGTCACCTGTTAATGTGCAACATGTTGTAGCACCCTGGTTGTTACAAGTGTTTCTTTTAAACTGTGATTACTCCCCAGCCCCCACTCACACTCTTCCTCCGTTGCTGCTAGTAACCAATGCTGCTAGCAACATGGGATGCCGGCGCCCTTGATGTGTCTCCTTTTCCCCTTTTTGGTTTTCTGTAGATGTCAGCCGCTTACGGCCCCCGTTCGAACGACTCTGAACCTTCCACCGTCCACACGGCCCACTGCCCCCTGGGTGGCCTTACTTTGTAGTTTGGAGATGCACTAGTCAGGCAGTGGGGGGATGCACACACACACTCGCGCACGCGAAAAAAAAAAAACCCAACCCCCACCAACACAGTATCGCAACATCCAGTGCTTTGGACTTTGGATGACAGACAACGTGGTGGGCGCGAGGTTTTGGGTGATTCGATGGGGGAAGACATGTAAGCAGTCGGGGTTAGAGGTTACTTGCTTTTCATAGCATTCTGAAATGGAATGCAGATGTCACCGAAAAAGTTTTTTTTTTTTTTTTACTGTGCCTGTGACAAAATTCTTGAATATTAAATAGTGCATTCACCCTGTGTTATATATACTTGGGAGGAACCAAATAAAACCCATCCTCTTAACTCGAAAAACAAAATGAATGCTGTGTGTTGTGTTGTTTGTTTCTTTTTGCGCGACTGGCCCACCCCGTGTGAGCACGTATTACAGGGGCAGCACCCGTAATGATGCACAGCACGTGTTGACAACATACACACGGTAACAGCTGCACTGCGCCCATGTGGACAGCTGTCAGTCAGGCGTGACAGTTACGCTCACTACCGACATGTGACAGGACATACACCACACACAGCACCACAGCTACACACGCCAGGACTACACACACCACAGCTACACACTAGGACTACACACCACAGCTACACACTAGGACTACACACCACAGCTACACACACCACAGCTACACACGCCAGGACTACACACACCACAGCTACACACTAGGACTACACACCACAGCTACACACACTAGGACTACACACCACAGCTACACACACCACGACTACACACTAGGACTACACACCACAGCTACACACACGCCGTGACTACACACTAGGACTACACACCACAGCTACACACGCCATGACTACACACCACAGCTACACACACCACAGCTACACACTAGGACTACACACACCACAGCTACACACTAGGACTACACACCACAGCTACACACACCACGACTACACCCCACTACACGTCACAGACAGACGGGGGCGACGAGTGAACCCATTGATCGCACGCCGGCAGCTGTGAGGTGCAAGTGTTGCGGCAGATGTTGCAGCGTTGTCGCCACCACGGTGTCGGTCCACCTGACCTACCTGGTGTTGTGGTCCTGCTGTGTGAGGTTCAAACCCGCATCAGAGAGAACGAAGCCCAAGACGACCTCGGCCTCGAGCGTAAAGAAACAAATAAACAAAGTGAGATGTGAACACCGAGTGTTTGTCGTTCCACTGATTTCGTGGCAGCCCAACTTACAAGGTGAAATAGAAATGACAAGACTACGACCTTTGCCGAGCGCGACATTGTAGATATCTCTCACAATGGATAGCTTTCTGCAGTTGGCGCCTCTCACATTAGTTCGGCTCTGCCTTTTGAAATAAGAAACTGATAATGTCTGTCTTATAACATCTTTTCACTGGACTGAAACATTTGTTGTAGCTGTTGACTGTAACATTCCTCGCAAAATGAATTGGGTCGATGGCAGCTCGATCGACAACACGTTGCCCTCTCCCTCCCAGTAGCACCAGGGTACAGTCAGGCGAGTCTGTGAGTCTCCCTCCCCTCCCCATCATCAAGTGCCCACGTGGTGTGAGGCGGGTCCAGCAGCCTGGTCAGCTCTCACCTCGGTGACCCTGAAGTCACAAGAGGTTATCGCCGCTTTCCTTGTAGTCATCTGATCATCATGTGATTTTCTTTAATGACAAGCAACAGCCAAATCCTGGCTGATGATGACTGACCACAGGCAGCAGGCGTCTTTTCTTTCACTCTTCCGTTCTTCTGGGTGTGTAAGAGAAAGTGAGAAATAGGCAGAGGGAGACTGGGAGGCTGAGAGAGAGGGAAGGGCTGTAAGAAGACCCTCCTCTCTGTCGAACCTCTCAGACCAAAGGAATTGCCAGAACTGTACGCTGGACCAAATAATGACAGACTGATAGGAAAGGGAGGAGTGGGGCTGGTGGTGGCGGTTGTGGTGAGAAATGAGATTCCCCTGTCAATCACCCCCTCCCACACACACACACTCGTCCTGGGAGTGTCGTCGCAGTCTACCTGTCCTACCTCTTGCCTCCATCGTGGAGTGTTTGCGATGCAGACCACGCGGTGCACCGAGTCAGTGGCCTCCCCAGCCCCAGTTTGTGGCAGCAGTCACTGGCAGCATACGGCCTCCTCATTACTGCCCATTGTTCTGTCGTCCGCATGCAAATCGGTCTGCACGCCGGCCCCACTCACATTGTTTTGGTTTCCAACCCGCCGACAATGTGCACACCGGCCCCACAATGTGCATACACCTGTCTGTCTGTTTGCTGGCCTGCCTCCACCTGCTGTCGTCAGTGTGGAGCTGGCTGCATGGACCCCCAGTCTCTGTGGTGTGGAGGGCGGTGAGATGCTGTAGTAGTCTGTGTGCTGAGATGTGCTGTATGTGTTATGTGGTGAGATGCTGTAGTAGTCTGTATAGTGAGATGTGTTGTACTGTGGTGAGATGCTGTAGTAGTAGTATGTGTGGTGAGATGCTGTAGTAGTCTGTGGTGAGATGTGTTGTATGTGTTCTGTGCTGTGGTGTGTGGCGAGATGTGCTTTGTGTTTCCCAGTGACAGTGGAGACAGTCATGCCATGTACATCGCCGCCCTAGCCACGCTCTTCTCGTCATCGTCTTGCGACTTTTCATCAATCCCGTCTTTCAGACATGCATCCACCGATATAATTACTTACACGTATAGTATACGCACAATTTTAATTTCAGCCCAATACTCATGCGCAGAGAGAAATGATGATTATCATGAAGAAAGTGGTGAGCGAGGCATTCACAGTGTTTGTAGACTGAACTTTAACGCCTGCAGCACAGCAGGAATCACTGAGAAGGAAATCCACAGCCTAAGACAGGAAAAGGACCGAAGCATCAGACAGTGGCGTCCACTACATGATGCTGATGGAAGGTTGGCACCAGCGGACCGCAGGGACTGACTCCGACAGCAGGCCATTAACATTTCACACAGGTAGACAACAAGTGGGACTTGCCTATTAATGCCAACACCAGCAGACGACCAGCCACCTCGCGCCCAGTGGCATGCAATGTTCACTAATCACGTGTAGAGATGTAACCTTGTGGCGGTACGGACAGTGAACGTGAGTGGTTCACCGTGTCTAATGCAAGGCATGTGAAAAACAGCGTTAACCCTCTCACACCGCAGTCGTTATCCTCCCTGACATTATCTTCTGTAACTTACAAAAAAACAAAAAAAAACAAAAACAAAAAAAAGACTGTAGCGGTCGTGTGAGCAGCGTGCGTAGACATGAACGTACGCCCACCCTCACGCAGAACCGCCTTTTTCAAAACAAAAACGAAGCAAGATTTAAAACATTGGATATCCTCTCTAATTAATGTAAGGATGGATGAGGAAAATGATGGGGTCAACATTCATGTCTCGCAGCCAGGAATTTGAGCCCGCGAACACTTGCATTAATGTCACGTGACTGTAGGCCCCGCGAGCCTTTGTCGGCGTCACACGGGCGGCGGTGTGTGTTGAATGAGTGGTTCAGCCTGTCAAGTGTGCGGCGGTATAGTATGATCTTGACTGCAGGGCACACTCCAAGACGCCAGTCCTTCCCTGAATCTTGGACAAGAAGAACAGAAAACAGTGGAAGAACAATGGAAGAGCGGTGTGACAGTAGAACAGCAGACCCTCCGCCTCCGCTACCAGGCGGGTGTCGGTTGATACTTTGACCTCACTCTAACGGTAGATGACACCGGACCCGTTCTTCGCAGCGTCATCGCGCGTGGAGGTTCTCTCTGAATCCTAACGGCATCTAACAGTGCCGGTGAACTCAGAATGCTCCCTGACCTATTGTTATGACCTGGCGACACCTCGCTACCTGCATGTAGAAGTTTTCTCACACCATGGAGCTCCCAGGAGTGCGCTCCTCGCGCTTAAGACAAGAACGACTCATGGACAAAAGCAAAAGAACAGGATGAACAGCAGTGCTGATGACTCATGGAAGAAAATTACAGCAAACGGAAAGAAGACTCGGGTAACAAGACATAAGAGTATCGGGGTTCACAAGAGGAAGACGAGATGTAAGAAGTAATAAAATAAAGGCGGGAGTAGGGTGAACAAGGAGTGACACTGTGCGGACTGTTGTTGGAAGTAATACTCAGGGAAGGAGGGTGTCTTCAGTCCACATTTAACAGATTCGATGATGGGTAGGTGATGACCATGGCCTTGATTTACCCCCCATCTCAGCCTTGGCTAGTGAACAAGACAGCTCTCTAGGTAAGGTAAGGCCAGGTGAGTTGATCTGACCTGGTCAGTGTTCTATGCTAACCACACAACAGATGGAAAGTCTTTTTAAAGGAATCAGATGTCAAAATAAACATGATATAGTCGCTCCTTCAAAAAAAAAAGAAAGAAAAAAAGGTCAATGCAAATGATATTATGTTCTTAAGATAAGCGCAGTGGTCTCTCTCTCTCACACAGAGGCTAAAATAAAAGGGAAGAGGCTATAGGCTCTTATTGACAATTCAGGATTTCCCCCCAGGAAATAAACACACATTAACGTATTTGGTGTTTAGAAAATAAGGCTAATGTCTAATAACCTCCACCCCCTCTCATTTTGTGTGTTGGGGGGAGGCAGTGGGAAGGAAAGGGGACAGATATTTTTTCCTAGTGTCTACAGCACTTCTCGCTTTCCTCTTCCTTGGGCGAGTTGTGATGACGGGGCTGACAACAACACCACGCAGACCGGAGGGAGGGGAGCACGATGGTGGCGGCAACAAGCGGTGAAACAAAGACAGCTCAAACACCAAAACCGAAACAAGAAGCTTTTCTGCCGAGGGGAAAAAAGCCCAAACTAAATAACAATCAACCGCAGCACCTCCCCCCACCTACTCAGCCGCGATGTGTCTGTGGGTGGCAAGGAAGCAGCCCGAGACTTCCTCCTGCAACCGTTGGCCGCGGCGGGAAAATGAAAGGGGATGCGCCGAACGTCCGCATGCTCCCCCCACGTGGTGGAGTGGAGCTCGATCGTCGATCTGTCGACTCCATCCCGGGATTTCCAACGGTGGGGCTCACGTCACGACCACACCTGCCCGGCGTTTGACGTCGCCACCCGTGTGACGTCACCATCAGCCCACGGTCACGTGGCTGGCGAACGGTTGCCCACCCACGACCCACCACCAGGCTTTCACCGTGTGCGAAGCCTGGTTTACTGACGTTTGTCTCGTCTCTGTGCTCTAGAGTCTAGAGCTCCCTGCCCGGACATCTTGCGCTGTTGTTTTACTCAGGACATATTTCCCTCTAAGCCCCTCTTGACCCGCAACCCCTGAGGGTGATTTTACAGGGCCATGCAAACCCTCGGATAGTAATCTACCCAGTTCCAGCAACTGATGCAAGGCTAAACGTCTGTCCCACACGTCACGTGGACTGCTTTCCATACCGAGAAAACATCTTCCAACCTGTTATTCTTTTTATCTGCACACACATCGCCCAGGCCGCAGGGTGTCTGACGATCGCTCAGAGGCCAGTTGCCGAAGTAACTGCACTTTGGTCTCTATCAGCAACATCAGTAGAGCCGATGTGGACTTGTTGGCTTGTTGTCAGGCCCGCCATCCTCAAACGTGGCAAGCGCACGGTAACAGCAGGGACACAAGGGGAGGGGAGGGGAGGGGAGAGGGCAATGAACCGTTATCAAATGCGGGTCACAATCACCTGTGCGGTCACAAAACGCGACTGAATGGTCGCTAAGACACAGATACACACCAAACGGAGAGGACAATAAATGGAAGTGACAAAAGCCCGGTACTGTGAGACATCCCAGACAAGATCAACACTGGGACACACAACGACACATGATAAAACCTGCACCGTGAGCACCACAGACACCAGATACCTGCACAACGACACGCCCCGACATAAATCCTGCACTAACCACACACACGGTAACCCTCCACTAGGACTCGGCAAGCACACACAAACAAACAAACCAGAGCATGTGTAGTCCTCACACGCTTCACTAGCTACTGGCTTCTGTACTGACGTGTCAAAGGTCACGTTGTGAGGTCAATAGCTATGAATGTAAGCAGAGACAGTAAGCACTTTGGTTTCTCTGGAACACCACCAGGATCAATCACTGGACCCAACGGTTCTGTTGCCACGTTCCATTTCTTGCTCGCACGTGCACACACACACACATATATATATATCGACATCCATACAATCTCATTTTCGCGAACCAAAATGTTGTCAATGGATTTTTTTTAAATCAATATTGCTAAAGGGGGAAAAAAATCGCGGGTTATCCCCTTCGCAAGAAAATCCCAGCGGCCTTTCTGTTGCCTACCTCAGCCCCAAGCCCCCAGCTACGTCAGGAGGTAATAAAACTTTAAATAACACTATGCCATCGATTGAGCTCTCCATTTATCTGGCGCTGGGTAAGTTATTGCACGGAGCAGCCTGGCAGCTAGGCGCGGATAGTCCGGTCTCCAGGCACGGGACACAGGGCCGGCGCGCGGGGCAACCGTGGTGCGTCTAGTGCGCCCGGCAACGCCCGCTATCCTCTTGTCTCCCAGTCGCCAGCAGCGATAACTGCCAGTCTCTTGTCTGCCGGACAATACGTCACCCCCCGGCCGACCTGTCGCGTCACCAGACAAAGGCTGTGACGCCACTCACTCCCCTCGTCACCTGGTTACCGCTCGGCCACCCGTTTATCTCTTTTCTGCGCCACCCACACCTGCAGCGCAGCAACCGTCAGGTGGCTTGTACACGATGCCGACTGCTAGGATGGTGGGTATACTGCGACAGGAGCGAACGTCGGCACGTGAACGGTGCCCTACAAGCCTTGCTAGGACAGAGGGTATACTGCGACAGGAGCGAACGTTAGCACGTGAATGGTACCTACAAGTCTCGCTACAACAGTGGGTATACTGCGACAGGAGCGGACGTTGGCACGTGGACGGTACCCTACAAGCCTTGCTAGGATGGTGAGTACACGAGGAGAGGAGCGAGCGTTAGCACGTGGACGGTACCCTAACAGTCTTGCACTGCTCCGTGGTTACTTCCTTCAGTACTTGGCAAACAGCTCGGCGCTTGGCAACAACCTTCTGGTGAGCCAATACATGCAACTGGCAGCTTGATCTTCACGGTTACCACCAAGAAATGCGCATCTTTACACAGTTCTTTTTCTTCCAAGAAATGAAGTAGTTCTATCTATCTCAAGGGTCATCACTAAATAAATAAAATTAATAAACGTCCAGAAGTATATCAGTTTACTTCAGTGGGTTACCACAAGGAGATGAACCAGGTCCTTCTACCCCGGGTATACAGCAAGAACCCGCCACATGAGCTGTGTGAATGCAGCAGTCCACTCCCTGTCCTGTCGAGACCCGCTGTCAGAGGGGCAGGGTGTTCCCTCCAACAGATATTAGGTGTTGCTGTCACAGCCACTCATCAACACACAGGACACATGCACCTTCTGTCAGTCACGGCTGCCACGTCACCACCTGACATGTCAAGTAACAGGCACTCGCTCACGCCGGTTTAATAAACGTATCTATTGTTTATTCGTTTGAAATATAGCGGATGACACAAAACACAATCACGGTCCTTGCCTTGGTATTTGGATTAAACGAAAAACAAACAAACAAAACACATTTTTGGTCGCTGTCTGAACAGGTCACAGAAAAACTACGTTTGCTACACAAAGATCTGGTGCACACCTCGGTGGCCAGATGTACAAACTAAAGCTGACATGAACAGCAACTCTAACAGACACTGGACATTCCCCAGTAATGCTGACAGGAACAGCAACTCCAAGAGACACTGGACATTCCCCAGTTTATGTCCCTTGGTCGACACGTTTGGCCAGTTTACACTTGTAAAACACAGCAGCTCAAAAATGAATGTTTTGGCATCTCTGGCCTTTCCTGGCTTCATCAAAACATGGAAAGCAGGTGACACTTGTGTACCTGTGTGATTCTCTAACACCAAAGGTCTCAAAAGCAACAACAGAGTGAAGCAAAGAACACTTTCTCTATTTTTAAAAATCCTGTTTGTTCTCCTGTTCTACCACCTATACATATAATTTTCAACAGCCAGAGTGTGAAAACAAACTGAAAAAAAAAGCATCTTCTATCACTAGCAAAGCTGTCAGTATAACTCTAGGGTACGCACGACTCCTGCAAATGCTGATACCAGTCCACTTGTCTACACACATGAATTGTACTGGTGACTGCTGGAAACGTCTGCCCGGTCTTTCATTTTCCCATTCTCAGTGTTTGATTCCGCGATTTTCAACAATCTAAATGGATAACACCAACATGCCACATTCCTTAGAAGACCAATCCTAAAAGAGACCATTTTCAGACTGTAGTTTGACTGATTTACAAATGAACACACATTTTAGGAACATTACTCTTTAGCTCTGTACCCTTCCCTTTTCAGAAGTAGCATAATTTAAGTGACAGCTGCCCTTTGAATGGAAGCTGATTGTACTTCACAATCCTTGGTACTTTCAGACTAATTCGTGCGTTCAGTGACTGAAATTGTATCTGGACATTGTAACACAGGGCAGGAAAATCACGTGCTCATCCATTTTTTCGCAAACGATACACATGCACATGGACAGCAACAGCTGGGCTGACACATTCAGCACAAGCAGCAAATCAATGTGCCTCATGTGCTATTAAGTACAGGTCATTCAGTTTCAAGTCTGTTTGGTTCTTATTAGCATACTAACAGTAACACAGCTCACATTTTTGTGTACAACTCTGCATTAACAACATTCAACAAAATTTATGGGGTTTCTCAAGTGCCATTAAATGCTGCGCCACAATCAGGCTGTGCTAATTTTACTTGCAGTGTAGAACGCACGCAAACATTCATACATGTGTGTGTGCACGTGAACATGTGTCCATGTAATGGAGAAATACAAGAGGACAACGTGGTCAACTCAAAAAGAGAGTGCAGTGCGAAAGACTGAAAATATATACTGAAATGTTTTACCAAGTATATATATATGTTTTACCAAGAATAAAATCTGGAAAAAAAACGAACAGTTGTAAGCAAGCACTGGCTGTACATCAAGCAGACACCTTACGCAAAGCATTTCATATCTGGTAAACAATGAAGCAAATGACTGAAACAGTCCAGAAGACTGTTGGGATGCTACCTTCTGTGCACTTTTCTCATTTTTAAAGCATACCAGGACATTGCAAACAATATTCTAGTCACACAGATGTTTGTTTTCTTTATGGCACTATCGATCTGGGAAAATAAATGACAGTCCTTTAATGGCTTACGAGACAACCATTTAATGTAATCGTTTATTATTCCCATCTCCCCAAACCCCCAATCATGCACATGCACACATACACACACTATCAATGGCACTTGTCATGCCATGAAGTTGCAGTAAACACTTTTTCTAACACAGAACTATACATGTTTTAGCATCTTTTCCATTTATAAAAAGCAACAGTAAATTTACAAATCACCCTTTGCCCTTGTAAATTAACCGTCAATTTATAAACGGGAAGATATCTTTCAAATACTAACAGATGGCACTATTCTTCAACATCTTGACTTGCTGCACGATGCAAAATGCAGCTAACCTTGATCAGCTGATGTTAGTAAAACAAACGGTTGAAATTAGTGGATGATGCTTCTACAACAAACATAAAATTTGATAAACCTCACAGCCCCCAGCACTGACGCGGCAGATTTTTATCACACGGACTGAACCATTCTATCTCAAGTCTCAGACTGATAACATTCCTTCATCTCTTGACCAAGGACCCTCTGACCAGTTCAGGAAACAATTACTGCACAGATACTTCTTATTAATAGATTATCAACTATCATTTCTGGGAATTTTTAAAGCAGCTTTGACAACTAAATGGTGTACAAAAAGAGTGACAATCGGGAAATGTTTACAATCAAGAAAATAGTAAAACAAAAATATTTTTAAAAAGTAGAAGACTGAGTTAGAATGATAATGACAATGATGAAGGGATCCACTGACAGCCTGTACTTCCCTGCACTATTTCTTTGGGGAAAAGTGAAACCAAAAAATCCACACTGTACTAAGCCTTAGAATGCAACTGAAACTATGGAATGTTCCTTTCACCAATCAGTCTAAAAATAAAACACAAGGAAAATGAGATTTAGTGACTACATACAGTTTTTTCCTAGAACTTGCAGCATTAGCCTGCATATTTCTACTGGTGACAGTGTGGTGTATTGTGTGCTATGAACTTGTACACACTTTTCTCAGCTGATAAAGTGCTTGTAGATTAAGTCACGTGATATAAGGAAACAATGCATGCTATAATTTAGTTCTTTAACATCAAAATGTGTCTATTATTCAGTGATTTTTTAAAATCCTAGTTTCAGTAAATTTTCTTATAAAACATTCTCCCATTCTCTATTAAAAACCTGGTTGAATCAATGCAATGCAATAATAGCTGCAAGCACACATAATAAGGATCCATGTAAAACCATAGCAAAATCTTTGGCTCCACTTCTTTAGACACAAATTTCTAGATAAATTGCTTTCATCAGACTGCAAGCTTGCTATATTCTATCCAAATACATCACGTACACCAGCACTGCCAGCTTGCTAAACTTTATCCAAATACATCACATACATCAGAAGCATGTGTATTACACCATCAAGAGTGTGTATCAGTTACGACTCCAGAAACACCAAGATCTGTTTTGTATAGCCTTGCTATGAACACAAACGTTTAATACATTCTGGAAATGTCAGTTGAGTGTCTTGACATCCTAAAAGAAATAGTAGTGATTGGTAATTTTTCAGATGTTCTACACAAAACGGCAGCATCAAGTTCAGATTGTACAGTTACCTACAGCTGACGCATACCACTGGAAGCTGATATATAGAGATGTCAACTGTTGTTACAGTGTCACACCAAATCCTCTGTTTCAGCATACTCTTGTCTGTCTACAGTTCAGCAGGATGTTACACATTTACTGGGGTCACCCATCCCTTTCCTTCTTGATCTTCATGGGATCTTTGTATTCATCGCCTAGAATGGTTACAATTTCATTCTGCATGAAGGCCCATGGCACGCTGGATCCAACTAGGGGACATTTTTTGCCAGAAGGGCAGTACACCTCTGCTCCAGCACCTTGTCGTTTAATCGAGTCTCGTGAACAAGGGAAACAAAACTTGTGGTCTGCAATAGAGGGGCACTGCACAAAATGAGTATCCTCTAACCGTTCCTGACATAAAGTACACTTCAGCACCTCTGCACTTGCACCGACAGTGGACTCAGGCATGGTGCTTCCAACTCCGGTGTCTGACACAGGGCCTGTCATGCTGGCACTGTGAAGACGCTGGGAATGACTGCTGGGCGAGAGGCTTGGGTGGCGATGTGATGCTCCCCCAGTGGAATTGCCGCCTGATTGCAACGTATCTGCCACGTTCATCAGAGCAGCAATAGGTGATGGTCCTGCGTGTGGGCCAACTGGGGCATCAGGAGGCGTAGGGGCATGATTACTCAAAGGAGACATAGACGTTGAGGAAGGCAGGCCTGCCCCATACACAGTTGCAGAGTTTATGGTGAGTTTCAGTGCATCTGCTTGATTCTGCATCCACATCTGGCGCCGATGCTGCTCTTCTGTCAATCTTCCAAGAGCATCTTCTTCTGGGGAAGGCGAGGGAACCTTTCGTTTACGACCTTGACCATCAAAGTAGGAGTTGCGAGAAGAGGTCTTGCTACTAATACCACCTGATCGTGGTAAACGAGGTGGGGGTAAGGAACTGTCAGTATACGGTGTAGGGATGAAGTCCCGTTTCACTGCTTCTTTGAATGCCCGCACAGTTTCTGGTAGCATGTCATAAAGTGAGCGCCACTCACCTACACCATGTTTCATTTCATACTCCAGATACTTGATGCCGATGCCAGAAGACATAGGCTTGCCCAAGTCCTTGGAGGAATCGTTCATCATCTGTTTAGTCAGGCTGGACATACTGCTGTGTATGCTCCCAGAGCCAAGAGGGTACTCCACAAACACTTTGAGTTCAAACTCACCCACAGAACCTGGTTTGACTGATGCATCAAAGGCAAACATACGTCCCATCAATGAGTGGTCCTTTTTGAAGCGCACACGGAATGGTATTGCTGTGCTTAGAATGGACAGGGCCTCTCGCACAAGCTGTGGATGGGAAATGCTATCCTCCTGAAACGCATGTTTTCCTGGCTCATCTCCTTTACAGCCTTCCTCGTCATCCACATCCTTATTACTGCCGTGTGCACTGGCCATGCCTGGCCCCAGTCCGCGGGCCGTGGGTAGGCCTGACGGGTGGTGGATTCCTCCCGGGGCTCGACCCATGCTGGGACTGCTTCGAGTGAGATCTGCTGGCATGTGGTCCTCTGCACGATGAAGAGGATGTCCCACGGGAAGACCGTTGGTCAGACGCTGAGGACCCGGGTAGTCCAGCGGGGGTCTGGCCCGAGCATCGTGGAGAGCCGGGTGGGCCCGCTCAGCGACAGCAAAGGGGGGCAAGGGTGGTCCGTGCAAACGACCGGGTGGAGGCTCCATCACACCCCCCTTGTGCGGTTCGGGCAATTCGCGGGGCCGAGGAGGCATGTGAGGTGGGGGAGGCGGTCCGTGCGGCGACTTGTGCGAATGGGGTGGCGGGGGAGCCCGACCTTCTTGAACCCCGTGCACCCGCTTCATCTGGCGAGCCGCTTCGATGACCATCTCGATGCGGTCGGGCCCCTCGTAGTTGACGCAGCCTCGACACACGGGCTCGGAGAAGTCGTGCAGCATGGCCCAGGGGGTGCGCGGCAGGTCGCACAGGTAGCAGTGTTGTCTGTGCACGCGTTGAGGCATGGCCATGGCGCCAAAACAACGCGCTCGTACCACGCGCTCGTCTGTGTGCCACACAAAGCGGGGCCGACACACGCACCACACTTACTTCACCGCCACACTC
The DNA here is from genome assembly GCF_003073045.1 of Pomacea canaliculata. NCBI lineage: Eukaryota > Metazoa > Mollusca > Gastropoda > Architaenioglossa > Ampullariidae > Pomacea > Pomacea canaliculata. The sequence goes on from NC_037597.1 coordinate 2,142,450, forward strand.
ACCTCGTCTGCTAGCCACTGCCAGCTGTGTGTGTGTGACACTCGGGCGATAGCATCTCTGTCATGTGGGCGTCAGACTGCGAGACTACTGGCACTTGTCATCCAAGCTGCAGGTCCCCGAGACAACAAGACTGTGTAGTAGTACACCGAGCCTGGTGCAGCGCTCACACCCGAGCCGCCAACTGCTTGAAATTTACATCACAGTGGCTGGCAAGGCGCGAGTGCGCATGCGCGCCACACAGTCCCGCCAGTGGCTGGCCAGCCAGGCCGACTCTCGTGTGCGTGTTGTGGCTGAGTGGTGTGTGGTCACGCACGCCACACACTGCATTACCTTCGACATTCGACGCCGCCTGTGCCCTCAAGCTAGCGTGTCGTGATCCTGCATGCTAATGCAGATTGTCAGCTGTCGTCTTCAGGAGGGGGGGAGGCCGGAGACTTGTGCTGGGGCAAGCCAATGGCAAAGCAGACTTTGCCTACGCTTGAGTCAATAATCATTTCTGGTGATCCGCGCTTCTGTCGAGGGAATTGTCGAGGAGTCCTCCTTGTTTTTGATGCCAGTCACGCGCGCGCCTTCTTCACTAACACACTTGTCACAAAAAGCTGGCCTTTTCCACTTGTCCACAGAACACACGCCTACTCCCCGACATCGACCCAAAGCTCCATCAGTCCTCTCTCTCTCACACACACATATGCTCTCGGCGCGTTTCACTCCCCCCTCCATTCATGTCGACTACACACGACGCTGACATCGCTCATTTGCATATGTGACGTCATACCATTGTTTTGCTTTGATGATCGTTGAAATGCGCTTCCCTTCTCTCTCGATCCTCCTCTCAAGACACACGTTTACTCGATAAATTATCGATCTGACTGTCGTGCGTATTGATTTGTATTAAGGGCCAGCTCGACAGACTGACCTGCTGGTCGCCAGAGGGCAAAGAGCGTCAAGGTATGAAATGAGGTCAGGAGGGCGGGGCGTGCCTGCAGAGGGCAAGAGAACATGAGGGATGAGAGGGCGAGAGACAGTGCGGCGGGTTGTGGCGCGGAGACAAGGTCACTGGCGAGGAACAGCCGGTGCAGGAGCAGGGTGGGGTGGTGATGATGGTGGTGGGTAAGGGAGAGGACAGCTTGGCAAAGTCGGCGCGTGCCAAAGTGTCGGTTTGGAGAAGCCGTCTGGCGGATTGTGTGCGCGAGGTGCGTGCCTGGCCGGCACCGAAGGGCAGCCTTTGATTAAATCGTGTTAATTTCCATGTTCGCGCGGCCTTCGCCTGCGTGACTTGTACGCCGATCAGCGGGAAAAACGGCGCGCGCGCACGCAGGCGACTTGGCTGGGCGCATCAATAAAACGGAATGAAGGACAGGCAACTTGAACATTTCAAAATGACCGGCACGCACCTTTATTTGTCCCGCTTTCCCGGACGCCATCGACCGGGCATTTATCAGACTTCGGGGGGTCCCCCCCTTCTCTCCTGACCAGCAGCAGTTCGCCGGCACGTGACTTGCCAATGACGTCACGCGATCTGCCCTCCCCGCTCACTCCACCCCCCCCCCCCAGACTTACAGATGAGGATGATCGATCGGTCTGGCTCCTGTTTTTCGTCTGCTGAGTACATGGCAGTCGATAGGTATGACAGCGCGAGCAGACGGGGGAGCAGTAAGCGGTGACAGACGCTGGCTGTGGAGGCAGGATGCATGTTGAGAGGTCTTACCCATCACCTGTCCTGCTAGGTACGTAGGCTAGTACCACGTGACTCACACAAGACACGCTTTTAATGCAATCGCATTAACAGTGCGTTAACCATCGGACTACAACATACAGCAGACCAGGAAAGTGCGGTGGTGGCGCCACTCACAGACCAACCTCACTCGATCACCTTCACTCCACAAAAACACAGCCGCACACCTGCGTGATGACAAGCATGACAAGGTGTAGAGAGACATGTCGCAAAAATATACAACCCAATGACACGCATGCCGCTGATGTAACTTATTTCTCATGATGAAGCTTTTTAAGGCAAACGAAAGAATAATTTATTAAGAAGAAATCGTCATTATAGTAAAAATGTCATCTTTTGTGATTAATCAAAGCAGCTGATATTTATTTCATCACATTCATTTTAAAAAACCCCAAACATCAACTGACTTAAATCACCAGCAGAACAATACCTATCGTCCTGTGTTACACGACAAGCAGTCAGAAACATAAGAAAAACGGTCACAACTATTACAAGGGCAGACTACACAACGTCAGGTGTTACAGTATTCAACGTCTGCTTTGACCCAACGGTCTTCAAGTCGATGTCACGCCGAAGTGTCCTGCCAACGGTCGACATGACACAAGAAATGTCTAGAATTTAAAACTGTTGCGACAACGGACTTGGCATTCAAGCTCACGTCGGCTCGTCGACCCGTCGTCGTAACGTTGCGCTGACGTACTGGCCAAACTGAAACTTGGCGTGCCGTTGATTGTAACCCCGGTCACCATCGTTACTGACGTGACAGCAACTGACAGGATGTCTGCTCGCAACCGAACAGAATGTAACGCGTGCAACAGGAGCGACGGCCCCCCCTGTCCTGCACGCGATGTCGGCCAGAAGTAATCAGTCTGCAGTCGTGGGTCTCGTACAGAAAGCTGCAGGAGACAGGACCATGGTCACGACACCATGCCAGCTCCGGCTTTACAAGGAAACAGAAAGTTGGGGGTACGTGCTGCCGCGCGCTTTGGAACTTGATGGAGAGGGAGGGAAAGGCCGGGTGCACGGCGTGTAGGGGGTGTGTGGGTGATGGCAGGCCTGTGACACGTATGTTGTCCGCACAGTGAGTGCAGGGGTGAGGGGTCAGGCTGTCTGCACGAAGGGTGGGGATGTCACGTGACATGGGCTAAGTGCTCAACCTAACTGTGTTTGAACGACAAATGGACTCGCGCACGAATGTTCTATAAAGCTCCGACAAAGAACATTACTAACTACTAGAGTGATCAGGCCTCTGCTCATTTTACAAATGGCTGTACCACAAAGATGCTGACTGCCAACAATGACCAAGAAATGTCACACGTACGTAACCATAATCACACGAGGGATTAAAAAAGCCGTAAAAGGTCCCCTGCCCCCTTCTCCACGCTTGGAGAACTGTTCAAGAACAAGTTCTTGGTCTGCTGTCGAGTAGTATTATTAACACGTGACATCGATAACTTTTATTATTGCCCTGCTGCTGCCATCTCTTTTCTTTCCCACACAATAACTTCATCGTCGACTACTCATCATCCAACGAGTCACAGCACGGACAGGCAAACCGTCGTCCGCACTTTGAACACGGAGTAGACCGACTAGAGATCGACTAGTCTCACTGTGTTGGCGAGTGTGTTCGTCAAACCCAAGTGACAAGCCGGTGGTTGGGGGGAAGGGGCGGGGGGAGGTGATTGGCAAGTTGCCAGTGTCAGTGTGACGTCAGCGTCGGCGCGTGCGCACGGTGGGACGTGCTTGGCGAGCGTTTCCGGCCTGTCTCGAAGCACTGCCATCGGACTCGAAACGCTTGGCTGTTCCCTTGACACACGAGCGCTAGACCTTCCCCGAGTGCACAGACACGCAAACGCGCAACGTGACTGCTGCACCCACAGCTCCCGTTACACCCCGCGCCGCCAGTTCGCGCAGGCAGCGATAAGACGCCCAGGGTAGACGCCGTCGAAATTAGACCAGCGCACTTACAGTGCAGTGCAACGCTTTATTTTTATCTGGAATATAGGCTAACAAGTATTTATGGATCGTACTCACGACCGAATGACGGGAACAAAAGGACGTGGTGTAGTGTGTGTGTGTTGGGGGGTGTGGTGGGGAGGTAAGGTAGGGGAGTGAGACAGTGAGGAGGGGTGGACAATAGATAAGTGTAGACTTAATGATTATACATTTCGTCTTTTACTATCGGCGGACTTAGTTTTGTCTGGGGCATTCCAGACTGCTCACGGGCAGATAAACGTCTCCTTCGGTCTTTCGTCTGTGATGCCAGAAATCAGGATCAGCAACAGGTGAAGAGAAAAACTATGGTATGTTCCTCAACATAGGCACGCATGCCTAAACGCTCTACGATGACAGCTTTAATCAACGGAACAAAATGTCCAATCAAAAAATTATCCAGAGGGAGGAACAAACGACCCAGCAGCTGTGGAATTTCATTCCAAGCAAGCATGTTAAGACTAGCAAGTTTCTTTGCTATGTGTCACCCATGTCTACTCAAAACATCCACAAACTAGAAAAGATTATGCCTGCTTTATTTTTATCATCGCAAATGGAGTTAAAAGTCTGAATTTAAAAGGAACTAATGTAAAGTTTTACTCTATCTCCTTATCAAGAAGTATTAACAAAGGTCAGTATAATCATTCTGTGATAACACAATAAGCATGAGCTTTCAGTTGTGTTCTGTATGCATCTGCTATCATTCAGATTTCTCTCAGTAAAATGGTCACGAAAACTGACACCAGCCTTTGTGCAGAAATAGTCATCCTCTACTGGTGACATCAAGAAAGGAAATTCAATACTCCAATAGATGGCAACAAGCAGAAGGAAGGCATTTAGCATATACTATGGTTTTCTTAGCAACTCCTGAAAAAAATACTGAACTTGTTTTTGTAGTTTACGCTTTTATTACTTACGAGATTGCATGAGATCAGTTTCCTTTAATTCTTTCTATACAATTTACACTTGCAGGTGCAAAGGCTGTTATAGCTGTAGGTCAAATGGGTTGATTCATCTACATCAAATGAGTTAACATTATTATTATATCTTTTTCCAAATTTTTATTGTCATGGATGTCAATGAAATTTTGATGAAGTTAATATCAGGTTTTACTAATCATCCACTAGCTTAGCAGTGTCAGTGTCAAGTCTTTTGATTTTTGCTAGACACCATTCCCATAGTTAAGTCCTGACTTTTGAACTAAAATCATCTTAACAATAAGTTTGCTTTGTCTCTGACAACATTTACTAGAAGCTTATGTTGGATGTGTTTTGGAATAAGTAGGTAGCTTGTTTTAAGCAGAAACAGTGAAATGTAACTGTATCTGCCCTTAATGATGAGAAATCATAAGACCACACAATAAAAGCAGCTTCTTATACATGCAGCATATTGTGACAACGGAAATTAAAACCCATAAGCAGTACTGTTTTGGATACTTTGTGCTTATGTGAAAAGAATCAGCTACCTGTCTATGAATTGAAAAAAAAAATTGTATCTAAAATCCGAGAGGTAACTCTTTTTTCTTAAAATGAGGGGAGGCAAGTGAGTGTAGGAAAATGAAACAATACTTCAGGCATCACTGAACTGGGTTGTGTGAATGCCAACACAGAACTACGCCAGCTTAACATTAAAGAAAAAATGAAAAAGACCTAGGAGGAATGGCATGTGCTATGTTTTTGTGAAAAAGCTGGAATGTTTTAGACGAATTTGCAGCTTCTTCACCCTACAAAACTGTCTTTTTGAAAGCTGTATATGCTACTAAGAAAAGACTTGTTGGCCCCAGTGTACAAACACAGCAACAGGCCATTGTTAAGTCTATCTGAATGGCACTGACCAACATATGACAAAAAGAATAAAAGCATAGCAAAAACTAGATGAAAACAGTGAAGCTCAAAAAAATTCTTCCCTGAAAGGCACTGTTTTTATCATTAAGCATTTTTCAGATGTTAACATGAACTGCAGAAAATGAGATGTAAAACATCCATAAATGTTTTGTCAAATCTATTTTATCCAAGTTTGAACATACTAAATGTATTTACCTTGGTCGAGGAAGCTTCACTTGTGGCGTCTGTCCATGTGGAAAAGAAAAAGTATCATTCAACTGTGGTGAGTTCTCCGTAGCCAAAATCTCCTGCAATATTCCATTACCTGAAATATATATATGAAGAGGCAGTCGTCCATGAAATGTAATCAAATATTGGCATCAGTGAGGAAATGTACACCAACATTATAACAGCATTAAGATATTTTTGCATTCAAAGCCAAAAAACGTTTTCACTTCAAATGCCCTGTCCTCTTGTAACTAATTCTGGCTATTGTGTTGTCTGATTATTTCATGGGAGCAGCTGTCAGCTGCCATGGAGAGTGCGGATTCTCAATGCAGGCATTCTAGGAAACATCCACTAATTTGTTGTTTCTACAAGTAGGGTCTTCTGGTAGTATGCAGTTACCCCTCGGGGTAAGACTGAAAATGCTGGAGGTAGGAAGGATGCCTGAAGTCACACTGGGGACTTAGCTCAGACCCTTGCTCTGGACTGATATATCTTTACACCAAAGTTTCTTTTTCTCGCCTCCATATTTTTTTGTGAAAGAACTTATTTCAGATTAGTCTGGTTTTTTTGAAGATGTTTCTCTAATTGCTTGCAGAAAGAAGAAGTTGGGAGGGGGAAAAAAGAAGAGCCATCAAATGTTGCCATACTGATTCTAGAAAATTTAGTTCAATGTAATAAGTCTCTTTGAAATAAAAACTAAGCTGCTAACCAACCTTTTCCTTCTGAATACTGCAGTGGCCTTGGTGCTTTGTCCCGTGGTGCAGGCGTGTCCAGCAGAGAACTCGCAGTGTCTTTGTGCTGGTGCTCTTTCTTTTCCCTAGCACTAAACTGTACTGGGTGCTCACCAAGCAGTCTTCCCTTGGCTAGATGGCTTTCTATCAAAGACCTTCCATGATCCTGATACCTATTGGAAGATGAGTTCTTCATGCCAGCTGGAAAAGATGACGCTTGCTGTTGCTGGAAGGTGTAGACAGGTGGATAAGACTGACTCATCTGACGTGACATGGACAGCAAGTGAGCCTGTGCATAGGTACAAGATAGATCTCAAGTTTCAATCTTGATGACAGAAGTTTAGTTTGCAACATTCAGCAATTAAAGGCAGACACTCATCCAAAGCTAATTTACAGAATATGCTGAGGAGCCAAATTGAGAAACCACACCCAACATGGCAGTGAGAAAAAAAAATGACAGCAGTAACTATGATGCTGTCTATACATCAAAATAGGAAATTCATTACAAATACTGTTTAAAGATCAGCATGATAAGAAAGCAGTAACAAAATGAAACAAAGATTTGAAACACAAACTCAAGACTTCGGACTAAATTTTTTGCTGTTAGGCCATCAACCCTTATTACAACTGGATTTGTGAGCTTCCTGTACAAGGACAACTATGCCAGTCCTGTGCAAATATTACAATATAAACAATATAACATGCCACATTGAATTAAGCACAGTAAATGAGATAATAAATAGAAAATAAACATACTTCTGCATGCACATATTAACTGTAAATAGTTTCATGTCATCATGAATATGGCAACATTTTGTAAACAACAGTTATTGGTCAAACGATTGTTAAATACATTGTGGCAAGTATTCCTATATTCTTAAGATATTCCTACATTCTAGCCTCAGATCATTTAGTGATGTATGCACGAAAATGTATTTCTTCTTCAAGGTCAATGTTACATAAGGGGTCTCAGATAAACTGGACACTGAGAGCAAAAAAATACCTATTTTTATGAGTGTGATCTGAAACAGAGAAAAAAAAGGAAGGAAGGACAAGTCTGCTAAAGAAACCACAGTTATATCTGTGACACTGTCCATGATCCCTTGCTGATAATGATGCATCAAAACACTATCTTTCAAAACATAAATGAAGGAATAAACGCAACACACTTTTAAACAAAAATAACTTGACCCAAAACTAAAGTGACTGTAGCCTTAACAGCACACTGTTTTCTCACCTGCATTTCCATTTGCTGTTGCTGCAAAACCTCCAGGTGCTGCAGCCGTCGCTCTGTAAGGTCCTTGACTTGCTGCTCAAGCTGCTCAAGACGTTGACTGCTTGCATCTGTCACAACTGTGCCAGTGTTCTTGGCCTGCTGCAGACGATCGATTTCACCCAGAAGACCCTGGATCTTGCCTTCAAGCTCTTGTTGTAGCTATTTCGCAAAGAAAAAAAGTCATATGCAATTTCCAAAAATTTTATCCATTTCATTTTTGAGCCACTGAACTTGCTTGATCATACTTCTGTAACATGACCACAAGAGCTTTTTTATGTCAATGTACAAATGGCAAACTTCTGTGTGGTTGAAAAATACATACAGTACCCAGTATGGCTGAAGAAATGGAAAATAAATGCACAGTGTTTTGTTTTAAAATGAAATGTCTTAATTTATTTCTGGGTTTAGTAGTTTCCTTAATTTATTCTGTTATATTGTCTTTTCAATGTTACTTGTGCTAGTTATCGAGATTTATACAAAACAATTAGGAGAAATATTCAAATATTTTATGCTTCTTATTGCTGAGATATAGAAAATTTTGAAGGAACAAAGGACATCCTTTAAAAAAAATTATAAAAAATAATTAAGATTACCAGATACCAGACTGTGTCACTTGCTGTGAAAACTAATTCTTAAGTAAAATATATGACTTTTTCTAGTCAGTGCTAGTGGCAAGACTATTAATATTTTTGCAAAGTTTTTTTTAGCCCAAAGCTGTGGATCACGAAGAAACATCAATGCACACTGTTCAGATTTCTAAAAAATGTAGTTTAAAACTTCAAAACTGTCATCTGTCATTCAGAGGACCAAATTATGTTATTTACCTTTAACAGAGGCTGCGTGACTGCAGCAGTAGCCGATGCAGCTACTGCGGCAGTGACTGACTCCATATTGTGAAAGCTGCTGGTGCCAGCGATGCCCATGTCCATATTGTTATTTGTATTACCATCCATATCATTCAAGCTTCTGGGGTCTACCATCTTTGGATGAACAATTTTCTTTATTGGCTTTGCCTGATTTCCCCTAAAAAGAATTTCAGAAAAAGGGTACACTCATCCCATATGTCCACATGACAAATTGACATGAACATTGCAAGGCTTGAAGACAGTTTACAACTTGATAAATAAATGAAACAATGTTTATCTTTATTTGACCTCAGCAGACTTTTACGCATGTGTGTGCATGTGCACGAAAGTATATACTAATCTTGTATTTTTTAAAACTTAAATTATTAATTATTCAAAAAAACTTTTACTAATCATGTTATACATCTAGAATTTTCTCTAAATTGCCAAACAAGCACAAGTAGCTGCAGAAACAGTTTATTAAACAATGAAATTTATATGTCATTATACCTTTTAGCCAGTGCATCTCGAAGTTGCTGTTGCTTTTCTGTGAGAGAGAATTTAGAAATAAATACTTCATCTCTCTTCCCCTTGTCCTGAATGTCTACCTCCTGTACTAGAGACCCCTGCTTCAAGCCAAGACCAGTAGGCTGGAAAACAAACATCATGTTTACACAGTGCCATCAATTTTATAATATTAAAAATAAAATAAAAGTAAATATCATAACATTCTAAACATCATGGAATATTCTAAATTAAATACAAGTAGTAAGGCTAAAGTTTAAAGAAGATAACATGTGACTGTCTCTGCAAACTGACCTTGGCTCTTGGAAAAGTGTATTGTTGTGTGCCAACATGGGAAAGTTTGCCCGCTGCACTGCCTGATGAGGACTCTTCACTGTCTGACAAAACAGCTTGTGATGATATGTTCACAAGTCTCTCACGCACTGTGATAATTTCAGGTTGGCTCAAACTTGCTCTGCTCTCATCTGCCACATTGAAGAGGAAGATGAGATGAATAAATGACAAAATAAACATACTCATACTTTGTCTGTCTCTGCTCTCAAACTATCTCTCACACAATATTTACTATCCCATCATATGCACACACATAATATACATGAATAACAACCTATAACTATAGCACTTTTCTCCAACATCAGCCAGGCTCGAAGTGCTTTACATACATAAATGCAGGCACACATCTGTTTAGGGTAAGCATCAAATGCACTTTCATGAACACATACATTCACACACACATATATCTGTTTCTATAAAGGGAGTTTAAGACTAATTCATAAAAGTATCAGTATCAACTAATGTTCCAATAATTTCAGCTGGCATATTTGAAATCTTAAATATCTACACTCTACAGCATCTTTTGTATGTCGTTTTTTTTAAGTTTGTCGTACTTTTATTTTTGGCAAAGGAAATCCTTATCCTTACCATCATCTCCTGTACTCTCATGCTCCTCTTCATTAAGCATCATCCCATTTTCTACAGCTTTAGTTTTCTCATGTTTGTCCACAACATAAACACTAGGCTGACACTGTAAATTATCTCTGATGTTTGTCCCTTTCCTATCCACAACATCAAAATTTATTGGAAATTCTCTTGTTGCAATAGATTTCTCTGTCTTTCCATGCCTTTCAACAGTATAGACTGAACAATTTGCACCATTGTCAGATGTTTTCTCTGATGGAACTGTTTCACATTTTGCAACAGAGGATTTTGGAATTTTGTTTTCTTTTGCATCACCATCAAGAATCCCTGGTATGATCTTCCCTGGATAACCATTGGCTGCTTTGTCATTTACTAAACTCTGCTTACGATCTCTATTATCAATCAATTTTTTGTTGTTGTTGTTGTTGTTGTTGTTGTTGTTGTTGTTAACATTCAAATCCTGATTGCTATTATCAGTTGAATCTCTCAGTAAATTATTTCTAGTCTGGACATCTAGATGACTTGTCTTGTATGTGCCATTACTTATGTCATCACTTGGAGATAAAATCTCCCTCACTTTGTGTTTAGCAATTTTGACGGTCTTCACCTGACCTCTGTTTAAATTGTGGGAGTCTTTGCTAAGCCCTCTACTTTCAAAACGTCCATGTGAGCGATTTTGCTCCACTTCAATGACAGTTGACCGGAGGAGGACCTCACTTGCAGTGGTACTGTCATCAGAATCGTCTTCTCCTGAGGCTTTAGCATGTTCCACTTTCTGAACTGAGCAGGTTACAGTTTTACCTACACCGCTGTCACTGCTCTGTTGCTCAAGGCTAGGATGATGGTCCCCATTAGAATCTAATGCATCGTCTCTGGGAGTTCCATCCCAACTGTTGGGTGATCTAGAGAATTTCGTCCTCTCTAATGCCTTCACAGCATTTCTTGTAACCGAAAGTAATTCGATGATGCTCTCTTGCGACATCACGAACTCGTACACACAGGTTACTATAAGGCCTTTACTTAAACAAATACAATTCGCGATTCTTTGAGGTTATTTGCTATTAAACGCTTCGTTTCCTCCACTGAGTATAAATGTGAATCCAAAATAAATTACAACAAACTCGTTTTACGCATACATCTAAACTGGCACACTAACAAACATTTTCGAAGTGGTTGAACTTAGAATTCCCTCTCTTCAGTCGCCATTTGAAAACAAACTAAGGTCACTATGTAACAATCGCGTTCATTGGTTGGACCTGAAAGTCGTAATGAGGCATAGGAGCGATAGATTTCTATAACTCTTTCTTTTTAAAGATCAGAGCAACTATTTGAGTAAGAAAGCTTTCCTTCCAGCTTCAGAACACAAAAATATTTTGACATGTTAGTCTTTAAGTTAGCGACGTGCCATAAAGGCCAATAGGAGATCGCGTTATAAGTGTCCTTCATTTTCACTAACGACCGTCAAGTCGCAACTTGCACGTGTGTATGTTTTCGAAGAATTACTATTAGCGTGTATGGTGCAAGAGGAAGAGTAGCGTAGCCTTCAAATATGAAATAAACCAGTCCTATCTGTTAAGACTGTTGTTGGTACAGAAGTTTACATGCCTTTAAAAGCATTATTATATTATTGTTAAAAGCACAGTTTGAACATACACTCAAAACCTGATAATAAATGCTGTATGCGGTTTACGAAACATCACCTGTTAAAGAAACCGTCTTCTTAACCATCACCTTAAATCTGTTAATGCATATTCGCTACGTCTTGAATAACAGAAACTAAGAGTAATTCGATTTCTCACATGCTGCAGGTATCAGTCAAGAAAATCTGAACCATGGAGATGCAGATGCCCCTTAACATGCAGATTGACTCCGAGTCAACCATCAAGCAAGTAAGTTGATGCTTAATCGAGAGGCATAGAAGGGCATCACAGAGTAGCTTATGTCAGCAATCTTTTTAGAATTAAGTGCATACTAGTAGGGGGAGGGTGTGTGTGTGTGACAGAGAGAGTGTGTACTTTATTTTCCTCTAACAATAAAAGATCGTTGAACTTGAAATGCTGTTTGGAGTAACTAAAAAATTTCAGTAACTTTGAATGTTTCCATATTACATACATTGTCCGTTTGACAGTGTTGTTATCATATTTTGAAGCTGAAATGGATGCTGTAAGATATAATTATTTATTACAGTTTCGGGAATTCCTTACCCAGTACAACAGGATATCAGAACAGTGTTTTGCTGATTGTGTTCACGACTTCACTACACGAAAGATTCTGGAACCAGAGGTATTTAAACTGTATGAAAAATGGCACTTGCAAGCCCCTAAATGAAAGAAATGTGTGGATAGCTTAATGTTCTATATATTATCATGTTCTAGAAATAAAGCTGGCCAAGGCGTATTTAAAACTGCAGTAATGTGAGTCCAGAAGTTGTTTTATAAGTTACGAAAAAGTATTATTTACAATATGTTTTCTTGCTTTAATAAGAATTTGCCAGAATTAGTAAATGTAGTAAAAATACTGCACTGCTGATTGTCCATTGTCACAAAGGTTACACACAAAAAATGTATTTGGCAAACATTGTACCAGTAACAGTTTTAAGTGTCATGATCTCAGGATCATGTTCAAAATTATTTACAAATGACTTGGTTTAATTAATCGGTGTCCCAGATATAACTTGTAAGTGAAAATATTTTAGGTATATATACTTTACAAGTGTCACTCACATTATGGCATCATTACATATTTTGTTTTCTTTTATGGCAACACATTAATATCTTAACAAAGCCTTGACTGTTCATCTTAGCTCTTTCTATACAGCTTGCACCTATGAATGCAGTCTTCATACCTACAGCTCAGTTGTGTTCTGTATTGAATGAGTTAATACACTGTTTACGGGCTATTTCTAAATTAGCTGTTGAAGTGATGGGTTAAATGATGCTTACTAACTATAGTTGATTGTTGGGGCCAGTGTATAAAAGTGTGTGTGTATATATAACCTTCTAAATATTAAACAATCGCCTGTCATGTTTTAGTAGCTAACAACTAAGATTAATTTTGATCCATATTAGCCTATAAGATCATCCTGTATGAACATACCACTAATGTATGAAAATATATGTATCATATAAAATACTGTGTGTATATGGGTATGTATACACACATATATTGAAAAATAATAATTGAATTTGTGTATTACATTTGCCTGTGTGGATTCGAGCTCAGTAAGCTGCACATGCAAGTCTACAATTTTGATTTATATGTTGATAAAAGTGGATGAAAATGACAATTTTTTTTTTTTAAAGTATTGTTTTCCTTTATTTGACAGAATACGTGTTCCCTGAACTGTTTAGAAAAATTCCTCAAAATGTCCCAGAGGGTGTCTCAGCGTTTCCAGGAGCACCATTTAACTCTGTCAGATTCCATGGCTGCGACAGCTCAAGCCCAGAGCATGAAGAAGTAGCTGTTAAAACTGTGCAGAGATGGCAGGAGTTGCTTGTGTGATGTGCAAACATGTAGAGAATGCGGACAGCTATGGTATTTTGTGCCATGGTATTGTTGTGTCAGTGAAAGGATAATGTGGAAAAGGATGTAGCCTTGTAGATTGTATGATGGCTTTTATGAATCCTTTAAGATTTTTGTGTTGCAAACTTTGCTTTTAGTCTCTTTCATAATTATTTTCAGTAGTCACTTTTGTGAAGAGAAGACAAGCCTATTGCAATGATTTGTTTGGAAAAAAAACTAGGCTTGATTATATGTTATGGAGGCATATGATCATGGACACATAATTATTAGGACATTTTTAAAGTAAAAGTGAAATGCAGTTCTTAAATACTTTTTCTTGTGTTTATTGATGATCTGAGTGTCGTTTGTTGGTATCTCCATGGTCAGTGACATTCTGGCTGCTTTTCATTTGTGTAGTCTTTCACATGCAGTCTTGATGAAAAACTATGGCATCAACAGCAATTAGAAAAAGTGGAGTTAAGAGTTTCAAATGCTTAATTTTATCAAACTGATTTAACATTTGTTTTAGTTATGGGGCAATATATAGAATGAAAGTCATCACAAACACATGTAACCTCACCCATTCTAACACAACACATAAAAACACGTATCATGTAAATATGTCAGTTTTCAATCTTGCTGTAAAAATGTATTCAGACCCTAAATAGGTACAATCTTCTGAGTATATGTATAGAGAGCGGTGCAGTACTATTCTGTAGTACCTGCACAGATAAATTAGCCCAAGCATATCACTGACACAGGGACTCACAAAATGGTATTTCTGAAGAGTGCTAGTAGAGCGAAGTCTTGGTAGAAGGGTGAAGTAATCAACTTAATGACAACAGACAGGGTTAGTGCCCTTGGCTCTGCATCACGACCCCATCCCCCAATTGCATACAACTGCAATCTCTGACGGTATTTGTAGACGAGCATTCCAGATTTGCAGCTGTAAGCAGAATATAATGTATAATTATATGGTTGTGTATATACGAGCAGATTGTCCTTGCAGAGATAATTATAGACATACTACATGGCAGGCCGGTAAAATACCTCAAACCTAGGCCATGTGACTACACAACACACTACTAGTGATGATGGAATGGACAACAAATGAGTACATAATGTCATTCACTTACCGAATTTATTGTGCAAAGTGAAGCTGTTTGAATTCTTTCACAAAATTTTAAAACCAGCCTTTCCTTTAAAGGCAGTAGTCCCCCCAGATCCGGCCGCGAAATCCCTGGCCCGCTAATGAATTTTAGTAAATCATTGTTAATGGCCCGGCGACAAGTAGAAGGCAAACAACAGAAAAGTTCCCGTCGAGGACAGCAAGAGATGGGATGAGTTTAGTGAAGTTTGTACAGACCACCAACAGTGCACTGGTCAAGTTACCACCGCTCCTGTTGATGACCTGAAGGGATGGTGAAGGCGGGGCCCATAAATCTGACCTTTGACACGCGACACCCTGGCCTGAACACGGGCCGTGGGTCGAAGATTTTTAGTACCTGTTAACTTCCCTGAATCGGTCCGAGATCAAAGGGTGACTAGGGTCAACCCACGTGTATGATGAGGCAGCTCATCCTCAGACTAGTAGAAACTCATCACTTTCTGACTTTTGTGAGAAGCAAACTTGTGGAGATCAAGTTGGTGGGAGTATAGCTTCTCCAAGGACTTATATATATATATACCATCTGGAATTACATGTGGGAACTGTGCATGATACGTGTGAACTGAATTATACACGTGGACTGTGGGTGTTAAGTGCCAACTGTGGAATACTGACTGTCCACTTCCTGCGTCGTCAAGAGGGAATGACTGCCGCCAAAGAGATTAGTATCCGAGTATTAACAGCAAGCCACGGTGTAGAAATAATTGCTGCTTGTGTATTGATGAGTTGTGTTATTTTTGCCTAATTATATCTTCTTTTACATACATATACTGATGTAATAACATCACACGTCATAGCAAATAGTACTGAGCAGAGCAGAGCACGCGATTGTTTATTAGAATTAATTGAAAGCTGTGTGTAGTGTGTGAACTTAACGCTAGTCGTAGGTATTGGTGCGCCATCTGTCGGGGAACAAAGGCAGATGATCAGAGCTAAGCACGTGTTGTGACTTTTCTAAAGACTTTTACTTAATGTTAATTTACTTAGTAAAGATCGAGAACATTACACTGTGTAGTGAAGGGACTTTTGTAATTTCAATACCAATCAAATTTCAAATTAAAGCTAGCCGTTAAAATGGCCAAGAGGAAAGTTGATTTTGAAAACAGAGTCTTTCAAAGCCAATGGGAGGCTGACTACATGTTTACTAATATCAGCGGTAAACCAGTGTGTCTACTTTGTGGAGATACAATAGCTGTGACCAAAGAATACAATCTGAGACGGCATTACGAGACTAAACATCAGGACAAGTTGAAAAGCCTGAATGCAGAACAGAAGCTAAAGAAAGTGTAATGAGTGACTGAAGGCAAAGTACGACTGTGTGGGGGCTGCACAGTTCACTCATTCCCTCCCACAAACGATGCCCCAGCTTCGTCTACATGCGGCTCGAATCTTGAGCATGTTTGGCAGCACATATCTGTGTGAGCAACTTTTCTCTGTGATGAAGATCAACAAGCATCGTCGTCTTACTGATGTACACTTGCAGTATTGTTGTCAGAATCCCACAAATTAAATTTGTTGTCAATTATTAATAATTCATTTTTGGTGTTCAATAAACTTAAGTCAGCCCGCCATCTGGTCAATGAGCGGATGTTAACCACTCCATCAAGTCAGTATCTTCTTTGTCTGTGTTAGTCAAACTGAATTATTCATCATATTAAAGATTCCGCAATTTTAATTAATTGCTACTGTAATTTTAGAGAACACATTACCTTCATAAATACCATATGGAGATCGTCCACAAGCAGCTGATACAAACGTTATAAATTTACTGACAAAAATATATTTGTGAATCGAGCGAACGAAACGGAAAGCCAAGTATGGATAACAGGCACACTGTATGGTGACAACCTATTAGAAGTCTAATACACAGAGCAGACGACGCAAGCTCTCGTGTTTATAGAGGTGCAAAAGGTTTATCTTTACGGTCTGCGAGCAGGCAGAAATGGTGAATTTTTGGTACTAGGTATCTAGCTTGTTCCGACAAACTTTGGCCAGTCATGTTCTCTAGTTAAACAATCAGCAATTTTTGTCTCAGATGATTTAAACTTTATTATTTTTATTATAGCCATAAAGAAAGCCGATGCATAGATTCAAATGGTTACGTTCTCAAAACTGTTTACTTGTGAGCTTTAGGTAGGATGGACATCAACACAGGTGCTAATCATACTTGCTGATTAACATAGATTCTGTATTTTATTTGTGGCAAACAAACAGCATAAGCAGCAGTCTGAAATCGATTAGAGTACTTTACATATAGGTAGTCGATTGTCTAGATTTTAGGACTAGATTAACCGATTTTGTGCTTCCATCTAGTTTACGCGCTAACAGCAGACTTTACAGTGAGTACGCAATGATCGATATGTTCTGTGATCACGGATCAGAGTGAAACTATCATCTCCAAACCATGGCGACTTATACTACCATTTAATGGGAATTGGGTAGAAGCGTTTACAACGTAATTAGTTTTATTATTAAATCTAGGTCATCATTTTAGCATTTAAAATGATGTGTGTATTTTGTGTAGGCGTCCTGGTTCGTGTATGCTCTATCCCTCTGTGTGCGTGAGAGAGAGAGAATTAAATATTGTCAAGCCAACTTTTTATATCAAATTTGCTGCCGACAGGGAAGTGCACTACATAATTATAAATTCTTTTATTATTATCATCATCAACATCATTACCATTGTCTTAACCTCAGTTATGAAATGATGTTTGAAATAAAATGGTTATTTTATGGTTAATATGACTATTTTTTCAGTGAAATAAGTTTGGGAAAGAAAAACCCTCCTAATCTACATATGGCTGCATCTCTAAGTATTCACCAAATATCAGACTCAGACTCTGATGCAACAGTGCCTCCATCTGACATAGAAAATGGGCTTGATGGCTCCCAGGATTTGTTTGACACAAACAGTAGTGAGGCCTTTGCTATCAGCTCCAATTCTTTTATTCAGAAGACAAGAATGAACAAGAGTGTTTGTAATCCTCATGAGATATCCGGCAGTGACACAGATGAAGATGTGAAACCAAAAATAATGGAGAAGCCTGTCAAAGCATCAAACTTTCAATCTTCTAAGAAACAGCCTGCATTTTCAGGCAAAAGACATTCTGTGTCATCACTCAGTCAGGGACATTCTTCACCATTGGCCAGTTCAAGTGTAACTTGTTCAAGTACAGTTGGGGCATGTGTTTCAGGACACGAAAGTCAAGCTAATAACATGAAGCCTCGCTGCAAATATGGTGACAAATGTTTCCGGAAAAACCCATCTCATCTAAAGGAATTTTATCATGGAGGTAACAGGAGCTTATGTAAATATCTTAGAAGAGCATTCCCCAACCTGCTACATTCACTGCATACCACATAAACATTCTACGGTTTTCTTACATTTTTATTTAGTCTTTCCTTCTCTTTTTATCGGTAACTTAGCATTATTATAAGTACATTGTCTTGAAGCTCTGAAAATATGTTGTGCTTACATAAGTCATTTGAGAGTAACTACTACTATCTGTGATAATTGACTTTTGTTGATTATCTGAGTGTGTGGTGGTGGTGAGGTGAGGGGGGGGAGTGAATATGAACTAACGCAAGGGAGACAATTACTGTTAGGGCACTCGCCTTGAGGCTGTCCCCATAATGGATGGTAATATGCCCCAAGACCTACCACGATTACATGAAACTGCAGATAATACCAAATGGCAACTAATACGAAGAGTGAAAAGTACAAATGTTCTGTGGGAAGCATGGGTGCATGGATAAAGGATGATGAGTCAAGTACTGGGCACATTTGGACTGCTGGATTTCATTATATTAAGCTTATTTTTGCTTGGCATACAGTATGTTACAGTTTATTCTTTCATGGTATGCATTTGATAATCAGTCCTTTCAAAAGTCTTTGATTCTACAACTATTTATATGCCATACATGTTATCATGATTCATCAGGGACATGTTCATATGCTTATTCTTTATTATCTCAAGCATGGTGCTTATTTTGTTATACAAGTTTTTAAAAAATATTATCATCAAGCACTGTATATTCCATAATTATAGCATATAAAGAATAATTTGCTCATGATGCAGTAATCCTTTCAGCTTGATGTCTTCCTCTACAATCTGTCACAGTGACAACTTTATTCTTTATTTCTGTTGATGCAGACTATGTGTAAAGATGAATCTGTGCTACACATGGTTTCACTCTTGTTGCATTGTTCATCATGTTTATGCACAGGTAAGGGGAATGGTAAGAGCAGTGATCCGCACCCCAAAGAAAGAAAGAAGGAAACAGCAATGAAGGCAGAGTCAGAGACAAATGTGCCAGCCAAGCGTCCAAAACTGTGTAGTGAGGATGACAAGACTGTGATAGACACCATCATGGAGTTTCAGCCTATCAGCTTTTTTCTTACAAAAGTTGCCGGCATTGATGATAAATTCAACATGACAGGGGCTGTTAGTTTGAAAGGTGGGTTTTTTAATGATAAAAAAAGGAGACATAGACAGTCAGAGTGAACTTTACATATGTAAATCATTTTATTCCTTCTGTTAAATAAAAAAGACTTTCATAATACTCTGTAGACATTTATTTACAGAAAGGTATTTCAAACTTTTTTAAGTGTAGCTCAAAAAGTACTGATGGGTAGGTTGTCAATGTTTGTTGAGATAATGTCTAGGACTAAATCAGTACACCGTGGTTGTTGAGCAGATTTTTGGAACAGTTTTAAAATACCTTTATCACAGTTTTTGTTAAGAAAGTTTCATGGTAGCTGATCATTGTACGAAACTTCATCAGATCTAAATTAAATGCTTATGACCATATTTCATTTTAATAATTGTGGTGGGATTAATAATTGTGAAAGAAATCATAAACTGATTTTTGTTGTATTCAACACAGTCAGATTCATTAATACAGATGTGATCATATTTTTTCAGAGTTTTTTTTTTTTTAAGTTACAGACAATACTGTTATTAGTTCTTTTTTCTGTGCTCCTCTTGTATTTGAATAATAATAATTAAGCTAAGTAGCTGACAAAATTTGTTGTTTTACATGCAGATATCTTGTCACCACTCATGGGAGATATCCAGGCATCATGCCAGGTAAGCATGTCTTGGTAACAGTAGGTCAGAGTGGCTTGCAAACAAAAGGCTCAGATTGTTGTTAATGGAGACCACGCAGGAAGTTCTGCTAGTGGAGTTACTAAAAATATCTGGTAATAGGTAAGAGCTCATTTCTCTGGCCGCATAGACTGGAATGCTCCTTTTGCCACCAGATACACATCCATTTGCTATCAGAGGTGTATGGCTTGTTCGTTGGAGATGGTATTTGATGTGGCTGACATGTGCTCACCACTACAAAAGTGTATGAAAGAAGAACAGTTGACAAATGGAAAGAAAATAACATGGCTTTAGTGACTTCAAATTTCAGAAAGGGGTAACTTGTAAATGCTTTTAGAACACCTATTCTTGTGTATTTTAATAACATAACTAAGTTTTCACATTTTTTCAGATATGCTTTGTTGTGGTTTGCAGTTCAACTTTATGTTTGACATTCCATGGCTCATGAAACAGTATCCAGCATGTTGCCGGTAGGGGCTTCCACTGCTTTCTAATAAAAGCTCAAAATACACGAGAACATTTATTAGCATTAATGATACAAGGATTTCTGTTACTCTGTAGAATTGTTAGGAAAGTACCTGTATTTGAACTGACAGGCCATCAACAAGAATTGCCTTGATATAGCTTAGTTGCTGGCATGGCGTAAAACACAACCAACCAACCACTAACAAGAAAATGGAATTGATGATGAATATTGTTGAGACTATTAATGTGTGTTTGATGCATGTTGTTTTCTCATCACATAGCAACAAACCATTGTTGATTGTTCATGGAGAGAAAGGAAAAGACGAAGCTGAGATGAAGAAAGAAGCCAAGCATTTTTCAAACATTTCACTCGTTAGGGTGAGTCCTTGGCTTATTTATCAAGAACTGTGCAAACACTTTGCTCTCCTTCTATTGTTTGTAGTAAAACATACTTTTTTTCATGCGCACTTCCAGCTTAATTCAACACACTTCACTATGAGGGAAAATTTTTGTGAGAGCTACTCAAAGTGAACTAAAAAGAACTGCATAAATGGGAGATATTAGTGCTTAGAATGCATAAATATGCAAGAGGAAAAGAAAGAGAGATCACCATTGATTGGGTAGGCTAACAGAATACATGAACTAGTTTGTCAAGTGCTCAGTTGTCTCCAGTGGGAGTGCCAGAGTTAGAATGTTTTTGTTTCCACCCCTCCCCCCCAAAAAAAAAAAAATTCTCAAAAAGTAGGAAGGAGGGACTTCATTTTGTACATTTTATACATCATAATAGTTTTCATAGCACACCAGTTTGTGTCTGTCTCATATCTGTTCCCCCTTTTCCTGTAACTAGTTTATTAAAACCTCTTTTTCATTTTTACCTCAGGCACAGCTAGACATGATGTTTGGCACCCATCATACGTAAGCATCCACACATTTTCTTTTCTTTGTTTTTCTGTTGGCTTCTATCAAAATTTTCATCCTTTTCTGGTCATTCAACGTTGAAATTTTTGGTAAATAGTCCAGCTAAGGTGTTGTGCACAAATTTGCATAGTTCTTGACATGTTTACTAACAATGTGGGTATTGCTTAACCTTCATATCTTATTCTACTTCCCCAGCTGGTGGTGAAAACAAAGAAAACAAATGACTAATCCTTATTTACAGAATAAGCTAAAGCAGGGCTTCTGCTAAGGTTAAATTCTTTGGGGTCCCAGGGACCACTTCTTCAGATTTTTAAGGGGTCCCTGTTCTTCGCCCAAATTTGAAGGGGAACCCCATTGACGAAAATTGAAGGGGTCCTCCGAACTTTTAATGCGTACTGTACGCAATTTTTTGCGTAAGCAGAAGCCCTGTAAATTGATACTTTTTGTTCATCTAGCCCTTGGTCTAAGTAGAAGAAATTAAAAAATACATTAATTCAAAACATGAGGCAATATTTTTGGTTTGAGTAACATTGATTTGATAGTTCTTTATTGAACGCTAACAAGAGGCCTTATCAAAGGACCACTAGCAGAGTCCCACAGGGTGGAAACATAATCAATGGTTGACTGAATAAAGTTGTGTAGAACAGTTTCCTAGAAAGGATTTAAAAAAGTGTAAAATTCTGTAGAGAAGAAATACTAATGAGAAACCTTGTCTAAGATCATACAATGGTTGCAGTAGCACTAACACAATCACCTGCTCAGTCCACAGTTACTGTACACAGTCATTTCAGTAACTGCATTGAAGTTGCTCAAGTCATCAAATTCTGTTTGGCTTACTGTATCACACATAATGCCGAACATCTAGGTTTCTGGTTGCTATTATTCAAAAACGATAACCTTCAGCTTGCATTCTATAGCTTCTATATTTATCTGGTCATGACAGAATGTTATCAGAGTTTATGAAGCTTTTCAGTCATTATACAGCAACTGAGAGCTAGATGGAACTTCTATCTGCCTTAGATTTAGAACAAAGTTACTTTATTTGTCTAGTAATGCTAGCTTCTTTCTGATGGGTCCAGATTTTGATCAGAAGGAATTTCTTGTGACTTACTTTTCTTTTCATTTTGGATATTTTGGAAATGTAACCTGTCTCACAGAAATCTACTCATTTTTATCCGTTGTTCAGAATTTGGTACTGAGAGTCTTTCAGAAAACAATGAACAGTCTCCCATTTTATTGATGGTGAAGGTAGCTCACTTTTGCAAAACTATTGATTTAGCCAATTTGATGGTGGATTTTGATGGAATCTAAATACAATCTTATATCGTCTTTGCGTATTATGTTAGGTCGTTTTAATGTCATGTGTATATGCTTTGCTAAGGTGCTTTAATCTTACAAGTGTCTCGTTTATTGTTGTAATACAAATGACAGCAGCACTCTTTGGTCCCAGAGTTAAGATTAGTCTTGGTAAGAGATGCTTAGTAATGTGCTAAGCAAGAATAAACTTTCATGCCAGAAGTTTGTAAAAAATTATCAATTGACAGGAAGATGATGCTGCTGTTGTATGATTGTGGTATGCGGGTCGTCATTCACACAGCCAACCTCATCTCCAATGACTGGCACCAGAAGACACAAGGGTAAGGTGTATTAGTATAGTATTGACTGACCCTTTTTAGTCTTTGTCATTTTTATTCATTCATCCACTTTGTGTGTATGTGTGAGAGAGAAAGAGAGAGACTGTTTTCTTGTCTCTTGTGCTGCACAGAAACTGTGATGTCTGCTAATTGCAACTGAAGGGATAGCTCCTTTTGATCATTTAGTTAAACTATTTCATGCCTGATGGTAATCTTACATGCTTCCAACAGGGTTTGGATCAGTCCTTTGTTTCCAAGGATGCCAAAGATGGAGGCCAGCAAGGGGACTAAAATTTCAGGAGATTCTCCCACACACTTCAAACAAGACCTACTAGACTACCTGTCTGCTTATAAGGCTCAAGCCCTAGGTGTCTGGGAGGAACATGTGCACCAGCATGATATGACAGCTGCATGGTGGGTAGGATATCCAGTTGCATGGTAGTTGGATGCTCTGCATGCCACTAGTACGTTAGCTGGAAGTCTAGCTGTCAGCTAATTAAACTGTTAATATATTTAGACAATTTTAGGCAACAATTTTATGCAGGCTATACAGCTATTGGTTAGTAGTGTATTAGTACCCAGTTCTAGCTAGTGTTAGCTTAGGAGTTTATTGATTCAGTTGCACTTGCTTACCTGTTATAAAAATTTCAGCGTGCACATCATAGGGTCTGTGCCAGGCAGACATTCAGGCGACAAAAAGATGGCATGGGGACATCTAAAACTACGTAAGGTGAGTAAGCCTGTAGGCTGATTAATTTCTTAGGCCCAGCGTTTTACTAACTCTGAATGCATTAACAATGACTTTTGTCATGATTACTCAGTGTGATAATGCTGGATAAAAATTGATGTGATGTAAACAAATCTTGTGTGCAATTTGTAGAGAATAACTGAATGAATATGGTGATAAAAGAGACATTCTTTAAATGAACTTAATGAAGCTAATCAAAACTGATGTTCATTGTAAAGGTTTGTTTTGTCTTTAAGCACAATTTTTCACTAACAATCATAAATTGGAAAAGTTTATTTACCCTGACTGTTCTTGTCTTGGACTGCTGTCAGCTGTTCCTTAGTTAGGCTTCAGCACCCATTTCTGGGGCACAAACCTGAACACCCAGTGCTGGAGCATCATCTTGTTTAATATCTTTACAGGTGGAGATGGACATAGTAAATTATGACTACACTGCTGTTTTGTTTTGCAGGTATTGCAGACAGAAGGACCTGACAGTCGTGTGATCAAGGAGTGGCCAGTTCTGGGGCAATTCTCAAGTATTGGATCCCTAGGAAGCAGCATGGACAAATGGCTGTGTGCCGAGTGGTTAACATCCTTCAGCCAGTGTCGGGGCAGTCCAGACTCTGCAGTAGATAGCAAGAAATTATTGCTGGTTAGAGTGATCTCACACTTGCAATAGATTCCAATATTTTATGTTTGTAACTATCAGTTAATGGCATCCTTATTGTGAAATTCTTTTTTCCATTGATACTAATGCATTGATCTTGCTTCTGACAAAATAGCACTTCAACTGACTCCAAAAAACTGTGGTAGACCTATAAATGAAATTTAACTGTTATTACATATTTCATTAATATTTGATTTAATAGCTAACACTGAACAGTACTTAAGCATGGAATTTTATATAAAAAGGGTTCCCCAGACATGACCACATACATTGTTAAGCCTGAGTTCTGCTGGTATTTATATAAAATGCTGAACCCAAGTCTAGCTTCACACTA
This sequence comes from Pomacea canaliculata, assembly GCF_003073045.1. Taxonomy (NCBI): domain Eukaryota; kingdom Metazoa; phylum Mollusca; class Gastropoda; order Architaenioglossa; family Ampullariidae; genus Pomacea; species Pomacea canaliculata. Next base: position 2,167,048 of record NC_037597.1, read on the forward strand.
AGGAATTTGAATGGGTATTATTTTAATGGTATTTGACAGGTTTACCCATCAAAGGAAAATGTACGTCAGTGTTTGGAAGGCTATGGTGGTGGGGGCGGTCTGCCATACAGCATTCAGACAGCTCGCAAGCAGATTTACCTGAACAATTTTGTCAGGTAACTAATACAGAAACTGAGTTGACATGAAATGCATTTTTTTATTATTATTATTTACATTTATTTTTTTAGTCATGACAGACCAGAATGTTTTGGAGTAACTGCCCGATAAGTCTTTATGAATTTCTCCCTGTGCAAAGCAATTAAGTTTCAAAGTAGTACTAGTTTAATCCCATAATACACTTTTTGTTGTAATTGGAGTATTGTGTCAGATAAAAGCCTCGTTATGACTGTAATTTTATGCAGACTGAGCAAACAATGATTTCACTGTTATCATTATAATATTGTGCACATTGAGCAAACAGTGTTGCAATAATTATAAAACTATATATATAGAGAGAGAGCAGATAGTCGTTTTATTATGACTGTAATATTAGTTTTGTTCATTGAGAAGACAATGGCTTTATTGTGATGATTAAAATATTATGTACACTGAGCATAAATATGGGCATATGTATGATTGTAATATTGTATACATTGAGCAGACAATGGCGGGCAGAGGGTCGAGGACGAACAGAAGCTATTCCTCATATTAAGACATACACTCGTGTATCACCAGACTGGACCCAGGCTGCATGGTTTCTTGTGACCAGGTATGTTTGTCATGACCATGTAGGATTTTATTCAGCACTGTAATGGAAGTTATACCAAAGCAACTTTGAATTGTTTGTATCTTTGAAGTCGCAGAATATGATATCCTGTTACTGGTGTTCACATGTCAGTATGACAAATAAAATAATGAAATATAATTATGACTTTTGTAATTGTGGTCATCAGCATAGTAATCCATAATGTACTTGGTGTGTAGTATGTTACGCTTACACTCTTATGATGTTAGGAATACTACTGTTTTCAGTGCAAATTTATCCAAGGCAGCATGGGGATCCATGGAGAAACAGAATTCCCAGTTGATGATCCGCTCCTATGAGATTGGCATCCTCTTTCTCCCCAAATATTTTGTATGTATTCACTTTCTCTTTTATTGGTGTCTGTCACTTACAGCTTTACAGCTATGCATGCTAGATTAAAACACACACAAAAATTTGAATTAAAAAAATTGAATAATATTGGGAAAAAAGTAATCAACAACCGAATGCTTAATTAACTATGCATGAAATGTGCAACAGCAAATCCCCCCTCTCCGCAGTAAAAGTCTTTGATTAAAAGTTCACTTATGACACATCTGCTTTTGAAGACTCCACTATCGGGTCTGGAGTTCCAACAAAGAACCACAATACAAAGTCTCTTCACAGTTGCTGCCCCTCAGGAATTTCAGTTAGATCCAGTGCATTAGCCAGTGATGAACACAGGAAGATAACAGAATAAAAGAGAGAAAAAAAATGGACAGTAAAGTAAATTAATTAAAAATATAATCCAAATACGTACATATAAAAATTCAAAAGTAAAACTGAGGCAGACTCACCTCAACAGGTTTTACATGATCAGTCTGGTCAGGACTTAAAGAAAGCAAAGTACTGAAGAAAACGGTCAGGTTTTCCCTTTGTCACAGTCAAGGACAAACATCAGACAACAAAAATTGCTCCCCTTTCTCTCAATCTTCAACATTTATACAAGTGGAGCCCCTCAGTGCCACCATTACATCAAAGATAAAGTAGCCCTCATAAAATTTGGTAACTACTTTTTAGAAAGGGACAGGATTATTTAGGTCAGCCTACCAGATTTTACTTGTACAGTAATTAATAACCAAAAAATAGCTATTTTCAAAGTTTATTAATAGCAGTGGAAACATGAATAATAATTATAAAATCAATCTGTATTTGATGCATGGTTTGATGTTGAATTTAGTCAAAGTGTGCTGTTTTTTGTATTCTTTACCAGGGCTCTTTAGACAGCTTTCCTGTAGGCAGAACTGCAGAAGATGTGAGCACTAGTGACCATGTGGTCCTGCCTTTCCCTTATGATCTTCCCCCACCTGTTTACGAAAAAGGAGGTGAGAACTAAATATGGTTTTCTTTGTTTTGGATCCTCTATCAGTTTTTTCTAAACCCACACATCTAGATAACAGTAGTATGTTTGTATCTCGATCAGCCATTTATTATATCTATATTATTTATATTTATATTTATTATATCCCTCTCGACCAAGGAGTCTGATAGTATTGCATCTTTCAAGAAAAATCTTAAGACTCACTTGTTTAAACTTATTTGAAGTTTTCATTTGACCTGCAGTTTGGTGGCTGCTGGGATCACCGCGCATTGAGCGCATCTTTGTGATGCGGATACTAGCGCGTTATAAAACTACATCATCATCATCATCTACATACAAATAAATTATAAAATATGCCTGTATAAAAATTAAGCTGACTCTACCATGATGGCCATCTGCTTTTCTATATTATTATGGTTGCACAGTGTAATATGTAGGGGTGAAGTCTCCACAGGTGGTTAGACAAGAATAATGTCTAATCTAGAATTATGTAATTTCATATCCAAAGTTGTTAGTTTGAGCTATTTGAAATATATGTATGTGTGTGTGTGTCTGTTTGCTTTGATGTGTATTTGTGCATGCCCTTATATCTTGACTGATCTGTAGATCGTATCTGGATGTGGGACGTTCCCTGTGTGGATAAGCCTGATCGCCATGGAAACAAGTACTGCCCAAGGCTTTGACAAGATTGTGCATGAATCGACTTGATTGGTCATCTTTGTTTTAGTCTCTGCAAGTGTCAAAAGTGACTTGTAGACTGTAAAACAACAGTTTAGTATATGAAGAGTTAGACCATGGTCATTTGTAGATTACATTGCTCTAAGAAAAGTCCTTTTTGATATATATTTAATACTTTAACAGTAACCAACTACATATTTCATCATTACCATCTTTGAATGCAACAGACTTTTTGTGTATGGAAAATGGGAGGTGTAGTGAATGAGATCTGACAACTTTATTTAATTATAAAAATATATTTATAAAGCAATCACTTGTTTATGGATTTTCTTTTTGTTATTGACATTTTACACATAAAGAAGTCATTGGCACAACTCAAGTGTGGTCTCCATTGTGGAGCATTGTGTAAATGAATTGTTCGTGGAACATATAGAAATGAATGTTTTAGGCTTTAATACAGTCAAATCTCCCTACTATGCCACCTACCGGGACCGAGCAAAAGTGGCATAGTAGCGAGAGTGGCATAGTAGAGAGGGTTCGTAAAAAAGGCTGCATTTGTTCAAGTTACCCGTCAGTCCAAAGCAGGGGTGGGCAATTAATTTTCCCAAGGGGCCGCATGAGAAATTGGGATGGTTTTAGAGGGCCGGACTAATATAGTTACCTCAGTTTTACCTAATACTGTATGTATAGTATATATACTGGCGGGCGGGCCGGTCAGAGACAGGAGGCCTTTGCCCAGGTCTGGTCCAAAGCTCTCAAGAATCGTCGGCTTCGCTAGCTGTCTCCTCTCATTCTCCCCCTTACCTCTTCATCCTCCACCCCTCCCAACCACATCCGCGCACCTGCATCCTGTCGCTAGTCGACCCCCTCACACCTTCCCTCTGTCACGTTGCTGTCACCCGGCCAGCGACCACCACCACCCACATTGCTAGCCTCCACCCTCCCTGTGTGCGTGCTATGTTCCATCCACCTAACTGCCATGTCCCACACTACCATACAGTATAGCAATCAAGCACTGCGCGGAATTTCACAACTTGTGTCTTTTAACAGTCACAAAAAAGTGGCATAGTAGGGAGAGTCTGGGTGGCATAGTAAATTTTTTTTTACATTGAATTTATAGTCGGGACCGAGCAAAAGTGGCATAATACCGAGAGTGGCATAGTAGAGGGGTGGCATAGTAGGGAGATTTGACTGTATCTCAAAATCTGCTCGTCTCCTTCTCCTCTTATTTCATGATGTGTGAAAAAAATCTCTAAGCATTAATGTCATAACTGTTTAGGATGCAGATATATGTAATAACTGGAGCTGATTACAATGTATTGGTCTGACAAAGGAATATTGAGCAAAGAGAATGTAGCTGAGGATGTTACTTAAGAATATATTTATAAATGATAAAGTTGCAATCACTTGTGCATGGACATTTTTTAACGGACATTTTTACACATAAAGAAGTCATTGGCACAACTCAGGATTGGTCTCCATTGTGGAGCATACATTAAGCACAAGCCTTCCCATAAAATGCCTTTGGTAAGTCTAGCTGTAAATAATACTTACATATGTTTATCCAAAAGCTAAGATTGTCAGATTTATGAACTATGATTTCAAGCAAATGAATACATTAGTACAAACACCCAATGCGCCATTATTTGACGATTGAAAAAATCACACGCAAACAAGACAAAAATAGCATAGTGTGAAATTTCATGGGAAGTAACCATAGTTGTACCGTCGTCCTTCAGGGTGGGAGTGAGTTACCTCCCATGGAGTGCTTGGCCAGATGGTATTCTTTAAAGCAGGGCGTGCTGGTCTTACTTTTACATGTCCTTTTTTCACAATTAGATTACACAGTTATAGCGTTAAAAACTCACCTAATTAAAGATTTTTTTTTCCATTTAATCTTGATATGTTCAACCTGTTCCAGCCATTTCCAAAATATATAACTGTCCTCTATTCCAGCTTCTACTCAAGATTAGGCATGGAAAATATCCCTACAGAGTCCAACGGGTTTTTCAACTGGCACACAGATTTCATTATCATAAAGACTTGGAAAAGGGCTTATATTTGTATTCAATGACGGGAGATAGTTAGCAATTTTGGAAAATTTCTTTTCCCCAAAACTGTTGTCTAGCACCTTTTTTTTTTTTTTTAAAAAAAAAAAAAAAAAAAAAAAAGTTACCAGGACTAGCTGGAGACCAAGAGTTCAATCAGCTAAGTTTGGTTCTTCCAACTGCAGAATGGCTGCCTGGGTACAAATTCTAAACACCGCGGCAAAGGTTGTCCGAACGAAATATTCATACTTTTCATAAAAGTACCTCTAAAACATTTGTCACAGGAATTTTGTGGACACATGTAAAGAATGTTGAAGAAAATCCTTTACAACCAAGCTTTGTTATTTAAGATGTAACTTTGGCTGGTTGCTGTGTTCATGCCGATTTAGCATCCAAAAGCCATGACGCAACTACTGTGAACACTGGACAGCACTAGAGAGGCGTGTTATGAACAATGGACAGAGCCGAAGACTGAGTATATATATGGACAGAGAGCAGCAGGCAGCGTTTCACTACCAACGACAGCCGAGGGGTTGGAGCGCTGACGTTAAGTAATGAGAAACGCGCTGGTTCGATATCCGAGTAGCGCAGAAAACTTGTCCCGGTCAACCTAGTTGGCGGGAATGGGTACCTGACTACTAGGAGGGTTGGGGAAGGTAAGACTGGTAAGAGCGAGGGAGAGGAGATGGCCACCGCCCTCACTTAAAACTTTATGTGAACTTTATGTGAAGCATGTCATGGTGAATTTCTTTACGTGTTTTGTACGTGACGGGTTACAGTTGCTTGTGTTATTAATAGAATATGACACTGGCTGGATATAATCCACAGTTTCTGCGTCTGATTCCGTAACATGGAGTACGAACTACGTGACTGGATTGTTCCGCTGTTGAGGGGGCTTCTTCCCCTCCCTCCAATCCCCCAACGACATGAAACTTCTCCAGATACCCGCTCCTGCTGAGTAGCTCGCGCCCAAGATATTGATAGTCCAAGCCCAGGAGTACATAAATCAGTTTCAGACATCCCATTTTTTATTTTCAACCGCTCTCTCATTTACTTTCTTTCAGTTCCACTCCGTGTAGATTCCCGATCGGCGTTTTTGAGGTGCCGGCGGCAAAGCGCGCGCGCAGAGGCGTGACGTGGCGATTGTCAGCGCCAGTGCGCACGTCACTCACGCCCACCTGTCGTCGGCTTCACGTCAGTCATGGCGCGAGCTGATGCCCAAAACACGCGCGCCCCTTTGTCCCAAAAGCAACATTGTGTCGAAGAAAAATTCCGTGTATTTCTTTGCCAGCGGAAAGTGTTATGTCAATCCAGCTTCACGTAAGTCACAGCTTTCACACTTCACACCAACACCCGCACCCCGCAGACAGTATGGCGGAGCAATTAGCAATCCAACCCGCCCCGCCCATCAACCGCCATTAAAAAAAAAAACAACAACAACAAAACAATCCCATCTCGCTAAAAGAAAACAAAGTTTCATTTACATCTGTAAAAGGTAATAGTTTACTGTGAACGAAAATGGAGATGATAACAGAATGAGGGAGGTAGGCGGGGTGGTAAGTGAGTGGAACGATGATATAGACTATAGAGAGAGGTGCTTGAAGATAATCCAACAAATGAAAGATGATTAGTCGAATCAGAATGTACCTGTTGGTCACTTACGACGTCTACGTTTAACAAAGCTTTAAACTACTTGGAGTCATGAGTAAAAATAGACACCTATATATATAAACAAGTTTACTTTGAACCACACTGACATATTAATACCTCATTTAATTTTCGCTACATAAAACAAAGTTACCTTCGAACTACTTTGGGTGGCGACTACAGACACCCTACACTTAACAAAGTTAGCTTTGAACTGCTTTCAGTGGCGACATCTACACCTACCACGCTGGGGTTAGGGTTGACATGATTTAAAAATAATCTGCAGGTCAGGAGCATTGAAAAGTTATTTTGGAAAAAAACGCGGTTGGTCTCTGATATCCCTATGAACATTCCTGTGAACATCTCCATGGAACTACGCTTCACCAGTGATCTTCTCCATCCCCTGTCCTCTCCTTCACGAGGTTGTCGCCAAAGCGGCGATGACTAAACAGACGAGAGTGAAGGACTTGATGAGGTTCTAAAAAAAAATTCAATTCCATCTCAACACAGCACGTGATCCGTTAGCTTTGGGAGATTGAATTTCTTTTTTTTTCTTTCAACTTCACGCTTTACTACTTCTACATTCCCTTCATTCAGCAGGCGTGAGGAGGAGGAGGAGGAGGGGGAGGCAAAAACCTCGAGAAGCCCGGAGTTCCTCTCACAACCTCACAGGACACGTCACACAAAGGCAGCACAATCCACAAGATGTCAACCGCACGAGACACGTCACAACCCACAAATTACATAACAAGAGACAAAACGTCACTAGACCAAAAACAAAAAAGCAACAAACCCACAAAACTAAATAACGGGCATACCAGCCATGGGGAGGGTAGCGACCGGACACACGAGAGGGCGAGAAGTGCTGAATAATGGACTCACCCGCCATTAAGAACACGGCGACCGGACGTCAGATTTGAACTGCAGCTTGAGTTCAGCCAAGTGAAGCCGAGCGGAAAACGCACAGGGCCGGCGCTAGGCTGTGTTGCGCCCTAGGCGAAAGAAAAATTCTGCGCCCCCCCCCCCCCCACAAAAAGTGAACCATGTTATATCATTTGTTTTGCAATTTATTTAGTCCTGGTCATGAAATTGATGCTTAAAACCTCACTTTCCTTGTTTTTTGTTGTGCAAAACGAGTTATCAGTTCCTTCAGATTGAGTGCATTTGCCAAGTCATGCTCAATAGATATGGTGGTCAGCCTAGTCAGTCTTGAGTCTCTCTTGCAACATTGTTGATCTCATATAGTTTTTAATTAATTTTAATTTTGGGAAACTCCGTTCTGCACTGGCAACAGAAATTGGAAGGGTCAATAAAATTCTGAGAGACACTACAACATTCGGCACAATATCAAATAGCTTATGTAGGATTATGAATATTAAGACTTCTTTGGGGTTCATTTTAGGCTTGGGAAGTCTTCTATCCACAACCTGTAATTCAGAACAGAGTTCCTCCGCTTCAATGTCTTTGCTGTCTCTGTGCATTAGTGCCTTTGCCAAGACCTCGCAAGATAGTAGAATGTCCTTCCTTGGTTTTTCAGAAATGCTTTGGATATCATAAAGAAATCCAAATAATGCACTGTGCTCCTGAATCTGTTTAAATCTGTCTTCAATGGACGCAGTTCAAACAAGAAAGCTAGACTGAAATATCAACAGGAATGGTTGCGGCGGTCTGTCTCAGAACTCAACACGACTGTGATGTGATAAAGACCACCAGACTGTCACGGACCCGTTTGTGCAATGAACAGTTTTGCAAAAAGTTACACCTGCGCTATCGCAACCCGTTGCATCCACACAATCAAAATAAGCACTATAAGAAATAAGGAAATGAAATTAATGTAAAGAAAGACATAAATCGTGTTAATAAAATATATACAGCTATGTCACAGTGTATAAAATTCATGCGAACTTATCTTTACAAACTCTCATGAAGTGGCTGTAGACAGTAGCACTGTTCAGTCTGGCACGGCTAAATGCAGTTCACAACCTTTACTGACTCAGCTGTGGAAGGATGATAGCTCCAAGCACCCGAACAGACGATTACAAAGCAAATTCAAACAGCAGCACGAGATGTCTGCAGCCGCTCAGAAAAGGTTTTCACATCGTCCTGTGGGTTTTAAGTTCAAAGTTACAACTACCTCTTCCCCAGTCTCTGGCTGTCCAGCCCTGGTAATGTGATCTGACTTTCTTTACAGTGGTAGAGATTTATCTCTACCCTTCTCCACCACCCCACTTAGGTCCTTTCAATCTTTCTCTCATCTCTCTTTCTTCTCTCACGGACAACTATCAAGTAACATCGCACCACCTTCTTTGTCCAGTCTTCTAGCCTGATCCGACTGGTCATTAACTGTGACAGATTTATCGCTACCTGTGGGCCTGTCCACCTACAGCACCTCCATCGGCAAGTCCTTTCAATCGTTCTCTTCTTTCTCATCTTACAAATGAACTAACAAGTAAAACCGAACTGTCTACATGTTTGCTGCTTAAAAATAGTAGAAAAGTGGTTTTCTGCAAGAACTCATTACGACCAGAGGCATTAGAACCCAGAAGTGTCAAAGAATGGCTTACTAAAATTAAATCTTTTTCGAGAATTTGCTGCAAATTTGATTAATAACTTATAAGTAAGAACTACTTTTTGTCAAGAAAAAGTACGTCTGTTTTTCAATTGCAGGCGTGCATCAAACACACATGGATGCTTGCATGCCTCCCAAATCAGACCTACACTTATGAGTAGGGGATTTCAAACACTCGTGTAAAAGGTTTTATGGAGTGCACACTGATGGAGACAAGAAATCTGTAGCACCTTGCTCTGGTCTTATTTTGCTGTGTGGTCTAAAACTCAAGCTATCACAGCTTCCAGCCTCTAGACCACCCTGATAGCAGCTACTTTGTTCCCATCCAAAGTCACACCACAGTCACACCTCACAGGTGGGCGGGGAGCAAGGTCTGTCAAGAGAGTCTTCTAGACGCTAACAATGTAAAGTTGTAAATCATGGTGTCAGGGCAGCTCCCCACACAGTCCAGTGATCAACACTGCGTGGTGTCCAGCATAGAGTTAGGTGAAAACAAGAGAAGTATATAGGCTGTAGGTCTTAGTACGCATTATCTCTTAATAACCAAGTTCAAATATTCTGTCAATGGAGCATAACAACAAGCTCTCCATTGAAACTGTAGACAAACAGATGCACTCTTAGATAATAAAAATAAACATTACAATTTGACAACTAAATTAAGCGTAATACACCAAACGAACAGAAATTTAATAATTAATAAGAAAGTTAAATATTCACGACCATGAGTCACAACAGTAAGTACAAGACTATAGGCCATCAGTGTCAGTAAATAGATATGCTATAAACTTCAAATGGCTCTACCTTGATGTTTGTCTGCGAAAGACTTTAATACTCTTATTAACTAAGAACGCGTTGGTGACATTAGGTAAGTTCCTTCGGGTTGAAAGTTCGTAAGTGTAAACAATATTGAGCATAAACCTGTTGTCATAACCACAGAGAAACTCGCGTCGCAAACTCAAGTCAGTGTTGTTGTCCCTGATCTCAGCTGCAGTGTTTTCAATGCATAAGTGTGGAACCTCTTCAATAGTAAGATAGAGGAAAGAAAGGTGAGCTTGGTATTAGTGGAATGCGGTCCACTCCATCGTAGGGGTCCACACTGACCAGGCCCCATCCACCAACCCGCCCCTCCGCTGTCTATTCTCCGCCCTCTTCTTCCCCGCTGGTTAGCTGGTCACTTTAAGTGCGCCCTGTAATAATGGGTTTTCCTGTACTACATCACTACATGAACTGAGAAACTTGGTGGTGAAGTCAACCTACAAGCTGAGGAAAAGGTGCCTTCCACCAACACCGCCCCTCTCAGCGCCCTTCCCCGCCCTCTACTTGCCTGCCGGTTAGCTGGTCACTGCAGGTGCGCCCTGGGATAATGCGATAGTGGGGTTTTCCTGTCATACATGTACTGAGAAACTAGCGTGGTGGTCAGTCTACAAGCAGAGGAAAAGTGTCCTGCTAATATCATTTTGTGAAAATGACATTTTTCCCTAAAATTATTCATTAAAAAAAAAACAGCAGGCCATTTTTTCCGCCCCCCTCGGTCGCTGCGCCCTAGGCGATTGCCTAGTTCGCCTAATAGGTAGAACCGGGCCTGAAAACGCATCGTTCAGTTCCTCTCTTATCTCCACGCGGGCACGACCGCCATCTTCTCAGCCCTCCTTCTTTTCTCAACAGGCAGACGATGCTCACAGACCGATTTTTTCTCTCTTCTTTTTTCCTCGCCTTTCTCCTCGCCGGCCATCCATGGCCAATTGCACGGGGATTATTTCTCGATGGGCAATCAGCGGCGCTGAAGGTGTAAGGCGTGCAGGAGGCGCATTAATATGTCTTTTGTTCTGCTTGGGTGTGTGGCACCGTCTGAGGGAGCAAGTAATTAAAGGTAGAGGGCTGCTGTGTAGACTTGTTGCAGATGACAGGGGGTGGGGAGGGTGCAATGATTTTAGCAATCAGGCCAGGATGAAACAGAGATCCACAACACAAGTTTAGTTTTTGCGACTTAAAAACCTACAGACTTACTCGGAAGTCGGCATGTGTGATAGTGTACTTAGTCCCTGATACTGTCTTTGCTTTACGGGTACCTGTGTGGTCGAGCCACAATAAGTGTAAGTGGTTAACTGGGTGTAGGTAACCATTTCCGCCGCTCGTTATCTCCATTTCTTTGACAAAAGAGGTATCTGTGTAGAAATGAGAAGGGGGTGGAGGGTATTTTCCGGTCAAATGACCGGGTGAGTCTCGAACAGCCGAGCATCTGCTATAACTCAGTCTGAGTTACTTTTGGCTGCTGTGGTTGGCTGGTCAACACGATGGCGATATTTCCAGTGCAGAACTCCAGGTCAGATTTTTTTTCTCAGATGTTTTAGGAGAGTGGGGCTGGTTGAGTATAGGTCACGTGATCTGTAGCTTATTCTTTTTCTAACTTCCCCTCCTTTTGTTCTGTAGATCATAAGGTATGTAGACAGTTGTGATTGGGTGAGCATGTTAGGGCAAGAGAAGGGTGGATGGATATTGTGAAAAGTTGATAGAGCGTTCACAAACCTCCCTGGAGCTGAATTTACTGGCCGGCCTGCTGCCAAAGAAAACCTTTTTTTTTTTTGTTGAGTGATCTCTCCCTCTCTCTATTCTTGTCCTTTTATTTTATGCTTTTATTTTATTTTTTTATTGTAGTTGTTTTGTGGTGTTAGGAAAAACTGAGAAAAAAAAGTTCCTTTTTTTCTGTTGCCTTCATAAATAAAGAAGTGTCATTGTCAGTCTCTCTTTCTCTCTCACACACACGAAGATTTCTCTCTTATTTATTTTGCTGTGGTTATCGCTTTAGGATACAAATACATTTTTCGTGTCAAAAATGATCCATTCAATTTTTTGCTGTACCCACAATTTTTTTGGTCATAAATATTTAGTTTTTGTTGCATTGCGTATAAATTTGTTTAACGGATGAGTCCTCCCTCCTTTCACAGACATTTTGTCGTTGATGAATCACTTCTTGTAGGGTTGTGCGCGTGTTGTCATCAATAATCCTGAGCTTTGTTGACAATGTCTTCTCTCAAGACAACTAAGATTTGTTTATGTGTACATTTATTGTTTATGTGTACATCTACTGGCTGATTGCTGAGGACCTATGCTCCTCCAGGAGTAACAACGAATAAACTCAACTACAGGCTGAAGTCGCCGGCTCCCTCTCAGGTTTTGTGTGTGAACATCATTGTAGCCACCCGCGGGTGCGTGTCCACGTCAAGAACAGTTCTCGCATGCGCACTCCCTACTTCCGCCACAGCTCCTCCCGTCCCTCCTTCATCGTGGGCAGATTAGTTAAGTAACTTTTGGAACTAACGAGTGCCTTGACTTTTGCCTCTGCAGTCAAGCAGCAAAGACTCACAGCACCCCGGATGGCAGACTTGTGAATACCCTGTTGCTGCTCTCCCTCGGCAGGTGAGGAATTCCCACCCCCTCCCGCTCCCTTAAAAACGATCGCCGATGAACTGGCGGATACAGGGTGCACCGAGGTACCCGACACGAAAGTCAACAACAATTTGACGGATGACATCTACCCGTTCACCGCACACCTGCCTGTGTTGCTGGCTACCCGCAACTGCAGTGCGGCTACTGGAAGGTCTGTGAGAAGACTTTGTTTGCTGAGTATTTTATCTCAAACACTCGGCAGCACTGGATATTCAGGCATGGCGTCTGGAGAGTGAAGGTTTTCTGACTGAGAGCACTGACGGGGATCAGGAAACTTTGTTTGCGTGTCCACAATCTCCCACCAGCCTTGTTCTTTTAGTTTTCTTTTCATATTAGCATTTCCATGCAGGTCTATTGAAATCAGTCGGGTATCCAGCAATGAAGTGCAAGTTGTTACAAATTATATTTACCTTTCTTTTTTCCTCGAACCAACTGTCATCAATAACTTCAAAACTATTGTTTTTTCATAACAATTTTATATTTCGCATGGCTCTAATTTTTATCGTAAACAATTAATTGTTGTCATAAGTAAGAAAAGAATGAACTGACATACCATGCGGGATTTACTTTCTGTTGTTGTGTTTCTCCAGTTTTCCCGCAGACTGACCAGTCTCGACAAACCAGTGACTAACAGTCGAGAGACGAATGAATTAATAAATAACTATCACTAAATTTATTATAAACCATTACCAGTCTCATTATAAATATTACTAATTTTTATTTTAAACCGTAAATAATTGCTGTTGTATTAATAAGTAGTTTTTAGTACAACTATTAACAGTAATTATTGAACTCTTAACAATTCAAATATTAAACTATTTTTAATTTCATATGATCAATGCACACTCCTTTGTCCTCAATGGCGCCTTCGAGTAAAAAATAAGTTTTCTGTCTGACGAATAGAATTGGATTTACAAGCACAGGAAGTAGTCGAGTGTAAACAACCGCTGTAAACAATAGTCTAAAGATGGTTATCACCAGGCATGTCTGCCGGCTGGTATGACAATAAATAGTTTGGTGATGTGGACATGTGTATTCTCACCGTCTACCTGTTTACACCTGAGTGATGCAAGTTGTGGTTGGAATGTGTGGTCTGTACAAGTGTGAGCTGCGACTTGTTAGCTGCTGGTTGATGGCGACCATGGTAGCACCTTCAGGCTGGCTGCCCCATGCACGGGCCCCAGGCTTGCAGCCAACATCATTAAGCTGTAAAATTCGCAGTTTCCAGGGAGACAGGCCGACGCCAAAAAGGAATTACCTACAAATGTTCTGGATCTCGACTATCATTTTTTTTCTCTCTCTCTGAATTTCCTGCTACCCAGAGCTAATCTCATCAACCCTGGCCTTGTTGCTTCTGATGTGAAAGTGGGTTTGGTGGGGAGAGGGGCAGAGGAGAGATGGGGGAGTGGGGCAGAAGTGCAAGATAGAGGGTTTGAGGACGGGAGGGTAAGAGAATACAGGAATAAAGGAAGGTAAGAAGAAAGTTCTCTAATCATAATTATAGATATTAATGTGCATTGTTTGTGTGGATGCACGCGTGTGTGTAAAAAATTGGGGAGGGAGCAGTCTGGAATAACTACACGTGCTACCTGTGTTCCGTTCTAGTTTGTTTAGTGCAGACTGAGTGGGTAACAGTTTGGTAGACAAAGGACTGACATGTCTACAGTTAGACCGTTGTCGATGGTGGACACTCCAGGTGGCAGAACAGGCCAAGCGGGTGGCACTGTCGGGTGGCTCATCTTCCTGCACTCGCTGACTTTGCACTTTTATGTAGAGGTGGGGAAAGTGAGCATCTGGTAGCACATTCATAAATATTTCTATTGCACGGCGGGAGGTCCCTGCATCTACCCTTCGTCACGGCAGCTAGTGTTCGGAACACCCGCTACCCACCCCTGGGTCTCCACTGGATCGATACTAGGGGGGTGGGGGTCGGGTGGGAAGCAGACGGCACGTGAGATGTTGCAAACAGTTCCTCAGTTCTGTGGAGCGCGCTGCACACCCGACTTTCATCTGGAGTCGAAATCAAAGAATGCAGTCGCTGGAGGCAGCAGGAATCCACCAGCACCGCCAATGTCATTTCAATCTACCTGAGTCACCCTGGCCAGGTATTCGTGCTCTCGTCGTGAGTGGCCGAGTTCCCCACATGACGTAGACGTACCACGTGACGCTGTGACACGACAGCCCCGCGAAGCAGGCGCACGGGCGGCCAGGGAAATGTCGGGTGCACGTGAGAACTGCGATTTAATGGTTTATGACGAGGCGAGTGTCGCGCCACGCAGACCTTCCCCATCCCTTGTAGCCACAGTCGCTGGCAGTACCCCGCTTCTCATTTTATTGCAAATACCCGAGACTTGCGATTGCTGCCAAAGCGAGGCAGAACTTCTTGGCACAGCGACTGGCATTTTCCAAGACAATGGCACCGCGCAATGTATTGAGTCAAGATCGGTGCACGCGGTCCCACCTCACGTGCTTTACGACTCCAGCGGACAAGCTCGCCACAGTTTCGCCCAGTGCACGCGGTGCGACGCTACATCAAACGAATGCCATGGCAACCGATGCTGGCGATAACGTCCGGCCACACGAGATGCTGGATGACACGGCGACGCCTGGCCCCGCCCCCCGCCTGTCCATCAAACGCTCTCTCCGTGGTGTGCGCATGCGCGCTGGGAGGAAAGATGGCGGCGGGCGGTGCAACGCTCGGAACGCGGAGTCCCTCGGGAAAACTTTGGCCCGGCGCAGGGTTCACCTCAGCTTCTGGCGGAGTCTGCCAGCTCCCGCGCTTTATTAGTGATAAATCAAAGACACGATAGGCAGATGAAAAGAAATATAGCCGGTCTCCACTAATTGAGCCCCTAGACGCCAGGCATGATGGGGAAAACAGCAGCGCCATCGCACGCCCGGAGTTGGCTCCCCTGTTTGTCTAGGGGCCGGGCCGGGGTACGGGGTGGGGATGTCTTGCCAGTGATTTTGTTTGTGCTGCTTCTCCTGGACTCTCGTCGCCCAGGATGAAAGATTTGGGCAACTAGGGGTGTCAGGTGTACCCGGGGTTTCCCTGCACTTGCTTGGGTGGATAATGGAGCGGAACAGGGGCCAAACATGGCCAGATCCCTTTACTCCGGTGTTCCCCAGTCCTCGTCGACCTGTCCGCTCGAGATGTTAGTAAGTGCACACCTTTCAACCAGTCATCGACATGTTGTGGCCACGTCAGCAAACTGTAATTACTCGCCACATCTTCTTGTCAACACTACTGGGATCAATAAACAGGACGAGCTGTGTCAGCACTTCTGTGATCAGTGTAATATATATACACGTATAATTATATACATACTTACCTACTGCATTACTAAAAGTGTGTATGTCTAACAACAACAATACTGCCGTCAATGTAAGATATATTTACCTACAATAAAACATATTATAGCAGCATACAACTGTGGTCAGCATAAATTTATTTACAAATATTAGTCCTGTCAACAAATACACATTCTTATCAACAATACGGATCAGTATAAGAAATGTTTACCAACAATATTCTGATCAGTAATTACAAACTCCTATCTATACTAGTGTGATCAGTGGATATGTTTGTTAACGTTGTTGTATCTGACTAATGACACATCTATCATCATTATCTGAACAGTGAGAAATTCCTCATTAACTCGTCTGTGAGTAATATAAACAACGATAATGTAAACAATAAACCAGTCTACAGGTGGCAGGGCGGCTGGACTCGCATGCTGTGGGGCGTGGCCTGGGTAATCTCTCGCTACATCCTTTACTTGTACAGCCACACATCAAACATCGTCCTCTACATGAACTGACCTCGACGACGACGACAACAACGACGTTTCAAATGTATAAACAGCATTCGCCTGGTTTCATCCGGGGCCAATGGCGTATCTTATCGAATTTTTCACAAGTGTGTGTGAGTGTGCGCGCGTGTGTGTATGATGGGATAGAAAAGAAGTAGCTCGATGTCTTCGTTATCGACTGCTATGTGGTGCCATCTCTAGAGAAAAGACTCAGCGGTCTGTGTCCCTCCCACATCGCCGTCGTCGCGGTCACACACTGCAGGCAAATGGTCGGCACGTGACACTAAGGTCACACACTGCAGGCAAAGGGTCGGCACGTGACATCCGGTGAAGCATGCTGTCACTTATTACTTATCTACCTATTTTTTTACTCCCACTGTAAACACAAACAGGAAAATAAAACAAAAGACCAACAGAAGATGAAGATGTCAATATTTGTGGGAGGACAACAACAGTGCTCTGAGTTGAAGACTGTGCGGGAGGAAAAGTCCAGTGAGTGGCCGAGTGACTGTGCACGGTGAGTGATGATACAGTCTCACATCGTCCTGTGGACGGCCTGTCGCTTTCTCCTCCTCTGTCACATCTACTGACGAGCTGCTCGCCACTCATGCTGCATCCGGGGAACTGAGACTGGACACGACTCCATGTCAAACGGCTGCGAGTAAGTGGCGGGGAGGTAGTTAGGAAAACGGTAGACTGATGTGTTTTTAACGATTCCTGCTGATACAAAATTACATTTTTGTAGAATGTTTCTTCTACACAGTGTGTAAGGAAACAAAAACATTATTGAACTTGTATTTAGTCCGAGACCAAACACTGTCAGTTTAATTCAGTTGACTTCATTTCTCTCAATTAATGCTGAGTAGTGTGTTACTTCTCTACTATGGCGAGTAGTATTTTGACACTTTTTCTCGTAATTAAAAGCATAAAAATCTGTGAAATATATTTCAGCTCTTCATATCGCATGTACAGGTTTAAAACTGGATGTGCAAAAAATCGTGTTTCAGATTTTAGTTGTTTTTTTCTTTCTTTCTTTCTATATATTTTTATGATATTCGCATGTACTGGGCTGAGATCACACAAAGGTTTTTTTTGTTAGTTTAGCGTTTGAGTTGTTTTTAGCAAAGCCTGTTTCTCGATAACGGGTCTCCCGTGTTCCCCTGAGGGGAAAAATGGTTGAGAAAGTTGTGAGCTAGACATCTTGCTCCCCAGTTGCCATCTGCTAATTAAATTGTGTGTATGTGTGTAGGTGTGTGTAGGTGTGTGTTTGTGTGTGTAGGTGTGAGTGTGTGTGTGTGGTGTGTGTGTGTAGTGTGTGTGTGTGTGTAGGTGTGTGTTGTGTGTGTGTGTGTGTTGTGTGTGTAGGTGTGTGTGTGTGTGTGTGTGTTTGTGTGTGTGTGTGTGTGTGTAGGTGTGTGTGTGTGTGTTTTGTGTGTGTGTGTGTGTGTGTGTGTGTGTGTGTGTGTGTGTGTGTGTGTGTGTGTGTGTGTGTGTGTGTGTGTGTGTGTGTGTGTGTGTAGGTGTGTGTGTGTGTGTGTGTGTGTGTGTGTGTGTGTGTGTGTGGTGTGTGTGTGTGTGTGTGTGTGTGTGTGTGTGTGTGTGTGTGTGTGTGTGTGTGTGTGTTGTGTGTGTGAGTGTGTAGGTGTGTGTGTGTGTGTTTGTGTGTGTTGTGTGTGTGTGTAAGTGTGTGAGTGTGTGTGTGTGTTGTGTGTGTGTGAGTGTGTGTTTGTGTGTGTAGTGTGTGTGTGTGTGTATGTGTGTGTTTGTGAGTGTGTTATCGTTCCATCGTCATCGCTATCGTCAGCCTGTAGTCATCAGGCCATACTTGTGGAGATGGCGGAGGACGGGTTTGGTTTTTTTTCGTGGCCCGGTGTGTAATTCTACTTACACGACCAACCTGAGAGCATCTTGTGATTGCAACAAAACTAAAATCGTGAAAGAAAAAAGTTTCGTGAGAGAACAGAAATAAAGGTGAAATAACACAGACCTAGGCACTAGGAATTCGTTTCAGTGTTGTTATTTTGGTTACTGTTGGAGTGGTTTTGATTTTTATTTTTTAATGTAATTGTTTTAGTTGTTTGAAAAAATGACAAAAGCTGCATAAGCGAAAGAATTGTCGTGTGAATAATAATAATAATAATAATAATAATAATAATAATAATAATAATAATAAATAATAAGAAGAAGCAATGCTGGTTGTTTCTCATTTGGTTCTGTTCTTTGTGTGTGCGCATGTTGAGCGCGCGCCTTGATTTTTACATTATTACATCATTGTTATTATTATTATTATAATCATCAGCATCATCATTACTACTAATTAATATCACTGGTCATGGAAAGAAGTCATGTCAACTGACTGTTGAGAAGTTTAATTTTTGGACAACTTGCTTTTCTGAGAACGTGTGAGTGAGAGCTGTGGGTGGTTATATGTGTGAATGTGATGGAATAGCTATGTGATTGTGTACTTATATTGGGGCTGTAGGTATGAGCTTATTCTGCACAAGCACACAAGCTCGCTTGTTCTGCGGATGAAGTAATTATCAGTGTGTAGATGGTGAGTGGGGATGAGCGGAGAACTATGGGAATCATATCGAAGATTAGCAACGTGGAGTAGCCATGGCAACCACACTGGATGCGGCCCAAGACCAGCGACCCGGGGCGACTGGCATCGGGGGTTCTGCAGGATGGCGGGGCGAGCATGGAAACTCCATCCGCCGACGGAGGGAGAAGAGATCACCACTTCGGGGACCAATCGAAAGGCAGGCTGGATGCACCCCATTTGCACCCGGATGCTGTCAGCAAATGGCTCGAATCGAGCTGTGTCGCACCCGACTCGTTAAACTGCCGTGCAGACGTGTGTATACCGGCATGTGTCGTATAGTAAACAAGGGCCGGAGCACAATAGTTCTCCCCTAAATCACACCGCCCTTTGCGGGCCCCCGGGGTACACTTCTTGTCTCGTGCGGGCCCCTGCTGCTGGCTTCTGGGAGTCGACTACGAGGCTTGGCTCCTCGCACCTCCAGCCTGTCAGGGTCGAAGGTGTGTGATCGATTCCCGGCAGCTGCTGTTACGCGAGCGAATTTTACGTGCAGCTGGAAAATCATGTTGAGAGATGATTTAGAATAGATTGCCGACACCCGGGCTACAATTACCCGCTTCACCAGCTTTGACCTCCCTCCTCCATCCTCCACTTCTCCTTCCTTCAATCTACATGCCAACACTTTTTTATTTATTTATTTTTTCACTCTGTGAACACGGGACACTGTCTTGTTCGGTTTCACAACACATAATACTCGAGGCTCCTCACTGATGTCCGGAGCCAAGCGTAGCTAACTCACACCAGAACAGACACCAACTCGGGTATCTGTCTAGAAAATTATTCACACAATGCTCCTGCAACGAGGCAGAACTGATCTGAAGGGAGGAGGAGGGGAGGGAAGCTATTTCAACAGAAGGTAACGGTCTTTATGTGTTGTTTTCTTTTTCTTTTAGTTCTCACGCTTCGTCACCAACAAAGCTGGTAATGGCGGGTCCTTTGCGTGCAAGCGGAATAACAAATGCAACATGATTAAAACCAAACTTTAAATATTCTTCTTCCATTTCAAGAGGGAATAATCTTGGGAAAAAACTGTCCCCAAGCTCTAGAGAGAGAGAGAGGGAATGGGAGAGGAAGGAAAAGAGAAAAAAAAATGCCCAAGAAATGTCTCTCGCGTGTGTGTGTGTTTTAAATGAAGAGAGTGAGGGAGGTGTGGGGCTGGTGCCAGACCTGTATCCTAGCAACACCTGATACTATCAGCAGGCACAGTAGACCACTGTCCATCTCACATTTCTTTATTTCCGCACGCATTTCGCTTCTCTCTCTTTTTTCACACACTATTATGATATTTTTTAAATGAATATGGTTTTGGCATGGTGTGAAAATATCAAAGTGTTGAAGATAATAAACTTTATTTTTTTACACAACTCCTAAACCAGAGACTGACAGACTGTCACCACCAGGAGTAGCAAGATGTTATTCAAAGCAGTTCAGATGTTGCCCATAAAATACAGTCAAGTCTCATTATCTTGTCAGGCTGAAATACAGAGGATTGAGGAAACTTTGATAAAAATGTGAATGGGTGTGACTGTACTTAAATACAATCATCAGCAATCTTGTGCAACTCACAATGTTTAACTGCCTCTTGTGTCCTGAAACACCTGCAACTGAACTTTCTCCTTGTGTCCCTGAGATACATGGACCTTGGTGAACATTTCTGTTTAAAAGATGAGAGGTCGCCGATAGAAACACGGAATGTGTAGATGTTAGAGATAGAATGAATAGGCAGTACCTTAAAATATCAACATCACCAAATCACTAGAATCAGGAAGAGAAGAGAACAAACTGTAAACACTACAAACACAATTATGTACTAAACAAAAGTCAGAACCAAGTATCAGACTTCACAGAACCAAACACAAGCAGAAGAAAAACAGAAAAAATATGACACAGCGAAAACTAATAAAATACAAGTAAATGTAACAATATAAATATTAGACGACACAGAAATACAACAAGGAGTAGATACAGCGAGATTTTAATACAAAAATACAACAACAAGACAGAGGCAACAGCATACAATACTTAATCAACCGGAAAAAATATAAAATGCCAGATATTAGAGAATTAAGATTAGAAAATACTATACAATACAGTATAACACAATACAGACACACACAAACAGTTCAAATGTCAGAAAATTATAAAATGTTAGACATTGCAGACATGAATCAAAACCTGTCAGAAGTAGAGAAATATCTAAATTTAGACAAAAGAACAAAATTACCTGGAGAAAATATTAGACAATTTTCATATGAAAAAATAAATAAATAAATTGGATGTTTAATATTAGAGGATACGGAGATGGATCTATTACTTCAGGACAAAGCGACAGTTAGAAATTTATTAGACAACAAATTAAACACGATGAACAGCCAGGAAAGATGAAGACGAAAGAAGCGAGTGTTGACGAACAACGAAGAGTTCACCGGAGGAAGAATAATGATACAGTAAAATGAAATGGAAGAGAAAAATAAAACAAAGGAAGAACTAGCGGCAGGACAGGCGAAGGAGGCGAGGCAGGGCGGAAAGGAGAGAAAGTATGGAATAAAGCAGGAACTGACGGCGCGTCACTCGTTGCGTGTTGTATTTAAAAAACAAAGTGACAGCAGCAATAACATCAAATACCAGCCCTCGGCGCTGAGCGGGTGGCAAAGATGTATGTCAGGCAGCTGCTGCAACCACTCGCCGACTTCGTCTCTCCCAGACCCTCCCAGCTAGTCCTCCCTCCCAACCCCACCCCACAGCCCCACCCGACCCCACCCATAGACCCCACCCGACCCACCCGGTCTCATTTTTGCGGGATCAGAATGTCGTTCCGTCACTTCATACAATATTCCTCCGCTGCTGTTTATTTTCTGTGAAAGAAATCCACCAAAGCAAAATGGTGGCCGGAGCGGGGGGACTGTAGCATGGTGACGATACCAGGAAAATAGTGACAAGAAAAAATACAGAAAATAAACATGATTTAACAGAGAAGAAACAAAATAAAAGATATCGTTCTGTGAAAAAAAATCAGATTTGCAGGGCGGGGCGAGGGTGAGGCGATAGGACGAAAGCGAAAAAACTGGATCAGCAAAAAATGATGATAATTATGTAGATGAAATAAAACTGATCATCTGAGGAAAATGACTGAAAAAAATTAAAAACGAATTTTTTTTTTGGTCAGAAAAAGGAATTTGAGGTCAGTCGGGAGCTGAATGGCCGGGACAACACGCTTTGCCTGACATTGGGAGGATATCGGGTGGGGGAGGCAGGTCAGCAAGAGGGACGGGTGGATGACTGGTTGTAAGGTGTTTGACAGTTGGCAGCGAACGAGTGTCGACGGCAGGCAAACGTTTTTCACTCGAATCACCTCCATACCCGAGTAACACAAATGTACGAGGGGCATGCAGGGTATGTCGGGTAGATCGCTGCCTTATACTAGTCACTGGGACATGCTGGAGAGAGAGAGGAGGGGGAGAAATAAAATGCATTATTTAAAAAAATATAAGGTTGACCCACCAACCCCTTATGTGTGTGTGCGTGTAATATAGGACGGATAGATGGACGAGCAGTTAGTTTGAAAGTGGAGTTTGAGAGGAGGGAGGCAGTTGAACAGCTGGATGGAGACCCAGTCAACGGATTTGATGACGTCAGCGGAGGGCAGTTTGTGTGACGACACAGTGAAAACGTTCCACAAAAGTGCTGGGGTGACTCCAGGCCACCCGGCCACTCCCACCCAGCCGGGGTCACGTCCAGGTCGAGTTTGTCTTGCACTCCAGCACAGACCACAGCTACTGTCCCAGATTAACCGAGTGTTTTCTACCCGACAAGCCGCCAAACCAAGCTGGTGGCCAGGATTAGGGGAATAACTCTTTTAGCACCTCCTCACCTGGAGTGGGCACGATGTCTGTTGACGGAGATGTTACCTGTCCCTACCCCTCCTCCCCTCCAGGACATCCACCCTCCCACAGAGACACGGTGCGTGTTTTGGATCGTGGGGACGAGAGGACAAGTCTCACCTTCCATCTTTCCTACTCGGCGTTTCCTGGGTGCATTTGATGTCCAGAATCTTTGAACTGAAGATATTGAGAGTGTGGGTAGGTGGAGGGGAAACGATCCTTTTCAAAAGTAAAAGTATTGCGGGTATTGGATGTATACGGGGTATTTCATCTTTCGCCGTCGTGGGTGTCGTTTCTGATGTCGGCGGTGTTTCCGGGTGCAGGGTGGATTGTTTTTTTGTTTTTTTTTTTAATCGAGGATGTATTTTAATTAAGTTTTGACTGCTGGACGGTCCTGTGACCAGAGAGTCTTGTTCGAAATCCAGTTATTGTGTCCGTCATTCTGAACACATTGAATCGTCTGCTTGTGCCTTCTTCCTTCCTTCCTTCCTTCCTTCCTTCCTTCCTTCCTTCCTTCCTTCCTTCCTTCCTTCCTTTCATGTTCTAATTTTTACTGCGCTTTTTTCTCTTCTTACAATCAGTCTCTCGTTTACTGGCCACACTGCAGGTGTCACGGAGGCAACCCGTCAAAACAAGTGTAGTGAACATTTGTACTTACTAACAACTCACACTCTCTCACTGACGGTCAGCGGAGGGTCAAGGTGTTCTGCCTGCAGGTGGCGCTGACTGACGTACACAGGACGTGACGTCACACGTGTCTAACTGCTTCATCTCCAGAAAGCATTGTCGGACACATTTCAACGATAATAAACGATGACAGCCTAGGTCAGGCAAAACTGAGATATCTATCTCTTCAAATAATCACTTGAGTCTGTTGAAGATATTTCTATAATACTTTTTTCCAAAAAAATAAATGATGAATTTCGGGCCTTATTTTTTAATCGCTAGTGTTAACTCGGTGTTAGCATGCATGTAGTCACGTGAGATATTTGTATAAATATATTTTATAGCGGCTCTGGGTAGTCTTATTTGTTTATCAGCAATGCTATACTAAATCAGTAGAACTAAGGAGAACCTATTTGCGAATTTTTATGAGGCACAGGCCACGCAGTTCACACTGCTACCTTTGTTGTGAAGTGCAGGCTCCTCTGATCATAAAAAACTGACAAAGCAGATAGGTGCGGGGATGATTACCTGTGTGTGTTGACAACAAAGATGGATGTCCTAAGATGAGCGAAACTCATAAATGAGCCATGTAAACAACTCATCCGTTAAAACACGCATGCAAAGCTCTGAAATAACAAAAGTCGAACAAACATTGTGTAAAAGAACTTTGTCTCAAATCGGAAAAACATTTATTTCCAAACGTCGAAGGCGTTGCAAAGATCTACTCGCGATCGGAATCTGCATGGGACCTCTACTCGCTTTTTTTTTTCTCGGATGAAAAACTATTTGAGGTTTTTAATTTGCGTTCCTGCTTGGAAAATTATAGAAATGTATCCTACCTGAAAAAGACATTTGAAAGAGCGAACATTCCGATGTGAAAATGGCGAGGAAAGCGCGGCAGACTCGAGGGTTGCACGAGCGAGGCGCTAAACTGCCGCAGCACGAGGCCAGATTGCAGATTGAGAGGTGCGTGACTTCACGAGCCATGGCGTTCTCTGCTGGATCATTCCTTCTGGTTCCACCTCACAGCCCACGGATCTCTTTCCAACAACTTTCCAGGTGCCGGCCGAACATTGGTTCCTTCTGGAACAAGCAGAGCGCCAGAGAGGGCGGAGCCAGCGGGGAGGTGACGGACGTCTGCGCCAATAGCAGCGCAGCAGGCTCATCACCGCGCGTGCAAGGAATGGCGGAGGGTCGGGTGGAGGGCCACTAAGCTGGCGTTACAAGAAAACAAAGGAGCAGGAATCGGAGAAAGATGAGAGAGCTGACCAGAGTGTCTGCCGCCAGATAGGTAGATGTCGTGAGTAGCGGGAGGGGGAGGAGTGGTGATGCTCCTCGGGTAGGACTGGAGGAACCTGCCCAGGATCCCTATAAGCGGGAGGGCGTCGCTTCGGGGCAAAACTGAAAACAAGTTCGGTTCTGGGTCTCCTCCCGTGCATCGATACGCACAGTCGCACTTCAGCGAGCGCGCACCCATTCGTCGCCTCAGCCCCCGGGTAGTCCACAGCCACAGTCTGGTTCCGGTGGTGGACTGGTGGACTGGCGTGTGAACTGTGAACTGTGAACTGCTGTAGCCGGTCACTTGTGTGTGAGGTGTGGACAGTCGGGTGCATAGTGTAAACACGGGTACTGCCTTACTTTGGATACCACGGTGCGCCGAGTGTGGAGCCGGTGATGCGACCAGGAGAGCCGCCAGGCTCGTGTTGCCAGACACAGGAGACGAGAGAATCAGTCGGAGCTTAATAGACAAGTAGATAAGACATACCAGGGAATCAAACAAACGATAGAAGAAAATAATATACAGGATACAAGAGAATCAGACACAGGATACAAGGGAATCAGACACAGGATACAAGTAACAATTTTGTTTTATTTGTCTTGTAATCAAGACACTACAGTGCTTACATTTGTTGTCCTAGGAATCCTCCTCCTGAATGACCAGTTGTTGACTGTTGACTGTCCTGTCTGTTGACCACTGGGGACAAGTCAGCGGAACAGACTGCGGTTACAACTAACACAGGAAGACAAGCCATCGAACACTGGAGTTGCCAACGAATTGTAAGAAAGTGTAACCAGGACACAAGTGAAGGATACCCGCCAGTAAGCACTGCTCACAAGGGTACTGAACTGTCACAACATCAAAGCGGGTATGTAACGGACACAACACCCGTAGTGAAGTCCTAACAACGCCCTCTGCTGGCAGCTACCACAGCTCCCTATTTTTTTATTTTCCCTGAGAACTGTGGGACTCGAACCTCATCACCCTGGAGCCTATCGCCACGGCCGCTTCCATCTTGCAGAACAACATCTCCCTGGAGTACGGCGCCTCACTCATGGGTGAGTACAAGGAGACTGATGTCTGTGTTTGCTTGTCTTCATTTTGTGTGATGTCCCCTCGCCACCAATGTACATCTGAACTCTCCCTCCACTCTCAAAGTCTGTCCTTCCTGTTCAAAGCTCGGTTTGGTAAATGTTTTTAGCGTCTGACTTGCCTCCGTCTAAAGACCTTCCCCAACTTGTCAGCTGTCTGAAAATCTGGGTAGTTTAGAGAAAATGTGCAGAAGTACATAATCTTGAAGGATAAAATCACTCACAAACGATACAAGGCCTCGTTTAGTAATTTTTTAATAATTGTTTTGTTAAGAATCAACGCATTTTCTTGAAATTTTAAAAAATGAAGAATATCTTCACTTTGTGTGCAGTTGCATGTTTCTGATTTCAAACTCAACAAGATTGTATTGTTGAAACAAATTTTAGTGAATTTTGTTTTAAGAGGTCTGCACTTGTTGAGTCAAAACTTCACAGGAATGCATGCATGATGAGTACAGAGTCCGGTGACTAGCGCCCACCTCCCACTGGATGTAAATATTTTTTGTGAAGTCCCCGCGGAAGATAATAAGGGTTCGGGTAACCTTTCTGATTAATTTAAATCAAATGTTGGAAAACCTTATATTAAACTTTTATTTTAAATGTTGTAAGTGTTCTTACCCGCTTCCGTTCCACTTGGAAACAATTTGGGAGAAATGACATTTTTACACATTTTCTGTGGTGAGAATGCGATGGACTCGTGAACTGAGTGGCACTTGAATCCAGGGATAACATGAGAAAATACTGGATGTCAGATGGGACCACATAGAAATAATTTCCAAGAGGTGAAATAGGACTGTATATACAGTAAATTTACAAGAAGTGAAAGAAGGACATAAAATACAGCGGATTACAAACTGAATCATTTATCACAGATTATATCTTAGAATAAAAGCAAACAGAATTTAACAGGCAATGTGACTGAGAGAACACGAGTCAGGACTTCAAAATACAACATGGTTGACAAGAAGTGTGGTGAGACTCCACATACAGTGTCATGTACAAGAAGTTAATTAAAATTTAATACACAATGTGGTTTACAGGATGTGAATAGGACTTAAAATGTAAAGTGATTTACAAGGAAGATAGGAAATAAGATTTAACTATTTGATATTTAAAAGTGAAGTAGGACTGTACATGCAATGTGATTTACAAGATGTGAAATGGGAATAAGCCTACAATAAGATTTACTGATGTGAAACAGAACTTTAGGTAAAAATGTGATTTACATGATGTGAAATCTGAGTAAAGGTACTGCAAGATATATATATATGTCGAGATGTGAAATAGGATTTAAATAATGATAACAGTTTTATTTTATTTGAAACAAATTAGTAAAATACTTAATAAGTTATTCTGACACGAAAAATGCAATATTGGATACATAGAGGAGTTAAAAGTGAGCCAGGTAAAACACGTTTTCTACAAACTAATTGTTTTTATTTGAAAGTAAACAGAACAGCAAAGTTTGTAACATGTTGTTGACGATGATCACAACGACTGTTGGAGCAAAACAACATCGACTTCCGACAATTTCCGACACTTTTTTTTTATACATCAACACACACACACATACACACAGACACACACACACACAATTGAAACACATTTGTATAAATGTGTTTACTTTTCCTTGCCTGTGAATAAATTAAACACTTAACATTGTTACTTAACAAATTCTGTATACGGAATAAAAATTAAAAATGATCAAAGACAGGAGAAAAACCTCAAGCTTTTTAAACAAATATTAATAGGACAGGTGCGGGTCAGAGAAATATGAAGGTGTGATAGAGGTGTAACAAAACAACACTACTGAAACTCATCCAGGACACGATCACTGTAATGTAACCATGACAACAAGACCGGACATTACAAGACCAGGACAGCAGGACACCTACCAAGTGTAATTTAACGAAGAGAGAATGTCTATTGTTTATCAAAGTAGGAAATGTTACAAATGTTGAGGTAGACACTACAACAAATAAGTCAAGTACAATGGGGACAGTTGGGAATAACAGTTTTTAATGAAGATGATGCTAGGATTCGCCATTGATTACATCGCCACAAAGATGAAATTACTTTTTAAAAAAGTGAAGACTTCAAACTCAATGTTGGTTGCCGGATAATTAGCAACATAACAACGAATACAATTTATCTGATTACAACAGTGGAATAAAAAGCTGTTTGTTGCTAAGATCGTAGTAAATATGTGATTACAAACCACAGGAGAGTCCTGCAGGGTTCATCTTGTTAAGGGATCTGTGTTATAAAAGTAAACTCACATAATAAAGGAAAACATTGTTGCTGATGGTGAACAGGCTTCTGCAAGCAGAATACAAAAATAACAAGTTATTTCATTTCACCTTATTTCATTGCAACTGCAGAAGTCTGGAATTTATTTTTCTTCCAAGCAAACCAAACTCCTGGAGGTTTGTTTACTTGGAAACTGTTATGGTCTACATCAGTTGTATCTGGCATCATATTCTTTGCAGACTTTTTTAGAATATTGTTTTCTCTTGTGTAGACCGTGATATTTATGTTCTAGACTTTACATTTCCTGAAGATGTTCTTTCTCAGTCTCAACTTCTTGGTGAGTTATACTGACAACATGTTGCATGCCTTGAGATAGACACCTGTAGACACCTGTAGACACCTGGCAGGCGATGTGGAAGATGTGACTGTATGTGGTGTTACTGAGGTCGACGACTCCACCTACATTAGTATTCAAACTGTGTGTCAGTTAGATAATTAACATACAACCCGCTAATGAACTAAAGTCCTGATTACACATGTCACGTGACCGATCAACGGACACTGCACACTGAGCAAATACATGTTGTGGTAGGCTGATAGGGTATGTAATGGTAAGTAATCCGACATGTAACGGTAGGTAGGCCGACACGTTAGGGGAGGTATGATAATAGGATATGTAATGGTAAGTAATCCGACATGTAACTGTAGGTAGTCCGATATGTAACGGTAGGTAATCCGACATGTAATAGTAGGTAGGCTGCTATGTAATGGTAAGTAGTCCGACATGTAACGGTAGGTAAGTAGACATGTAATGGTAACCATGTCAACATTAAGCTATCAGATGGT
Source organism: Pomacea canaliculata (assembly GCF_003073045.1). Classification (NCBI taxonomy): domain Eukaryota; kingdom Metazoa; phylum Mollusca; class Gastropoda; order Architaenioglossa; family Ampullariidae; genus Pomacea; species Pomacea canaliculata. The sequence continues at coordinate 2,195,963 of NC_037597.1, forward strand.
GTCAGCGCCAATCATCTGTGACCATCGGTCACGGCCTGGTGGCAACTGTGAACAGTCGATGCTTGTACTGAGATGTTTATTTTTTTAAATGTCGCTCTAAAACATTCTCTTTCACTTATTTTTGCTTTCTCTCTATTTCTCCTTCGCCCCATCTCTCTGTTTCTCCTCTTCCCCTCCCTGCTCTGTGTCATGAACACGAGAAATGTTACAATGTTACAATGTTACAATGATAGTATTTGTTACTCTGTAGTTTTTGTTTGTGGCGGATTGTTTATGTTCTGGGCCCATCGTACTGTGCGAATGTGTGTCTGTGTGTGTGAGATAGATTGTCACAGCCACACAAACACTTTTGTCGCACTATCAACTGTAGACCGGTGACCCGAAAAATAAACTACCGCAGTATGGAAGACAGGAACAAAAGAACAAAATAATTATTAAATTTACGAAATAAGCTCATGAAAGAATCAAGACCTGAATCCACAGAATGATCGAGCGATGAAATGAGTGAATGAACATGATTGTGGTGATGTAGTGTGATGTCATTTCCTTTAGTGTCGTCGGCTAACGACCCTCGTCATTTGACGAACAATGGGATGATAGCTTCTCTCATGTGAATGGGTGGAGGGAGGTGGAGGGCTGAGGTCAGGTTACACACAGCGAACCCCACTCGTCCTGAATGTCAGCAAACAACAGCATGTGAAGGGTGAGCGGTGCTCACTCCACAGACCGTTGCTGGTCTGTGATGGGGTAGTCGTGGCTGGCATGTAGTCAGCGGCATGCCGACTCTTACTGATCGTGCTTCCAGGTGTTAGGTGAGAGATGGAGAGAGAGAGGGGTTAGTGTACTACAGCCTCGCAATGAGAAAAACAGACTTCAGTCCGCATTACACACGAGACGGCGCTAGTGGCATGCGAACCATGTGCTTATTTTTCCCCTCTCTGTCTTTCTCTTTGTCTCCTTCTCTCACTCTGGCTCTCACTTTCTCCTCACCCATCCCTCTCTTTCCATTTCTTACTATTCGACTCCACCGTTTCTTTCGTTGTCACTCATTTAGAAATACTCCTCGTTGTTTATCCACACACTTCTTTGCAGCTGAGCATCTTTGAACTCGCACTCTGACCCCGACTGCCACCCGAACCCAACCCGTCTTTCTTCTTGGCGTGCATCACATAATAGATGACTGTTGTCCCCTCCCTCTCCCCCCATCTCCACCTTGCTCCCCTCCCAGCCGCGTATCTTTGTAGTGCTCCGCAGTCTGACAGCCTCCACCCCAGTCCAGCACCTCCACCCGGCATCCGACTACCTACTCTCGGGCTTCCACGTGTAACAGCAGACTCGCAGACTGGCAGACGGGAGGAAAGGGGGAGGCTGCGAGTTCCTCAATGTAATCTTACAAACAGTTGGGCTTCTCTCTCCTCCTCAAGAAAACAAAAGGCAGTTGGTGCTCTCATGCACTCGGCGCCTTCGGTCCCACGGTTGTTGATCCCGCTTCACTCGCACGATTTCAGTTGCAGGTCACCATGTCTGGCATCAGTCAGTGCCGGTTACCTGCTGACAGTTATTTAATGTCAGCTCCATCGCCTCCGTTATTTACTGTCATTAATGTCCTGTCCTCCCAGCACCCGCAGCCATCACTTGCAGGTACCCGAAACTCGATGTTGCGATAGGGTCTGACGATAAGTGACTTTCTGTGTACACGGGAGGAGAGGGGTACTCGGGGTGGAGGGGTGCACAGCTCAGCAAGCATTTGTTTCAATTTTGTGAGCAGGGTGTCGGGTGGCACACAATCGCGTGGATCTGTAGTGTTCGCGGGCCACTGAGTTCACCCGAGGCTCGCCTCCCAACAGTCGCTAAGCTGCGAGCGTTTGTTGAGACCCGCGCTCATCCGTGAAACCTGCTTCTCACGCAGTTTGTTTGTTTGTTTATTTTGTAGACCTTTGTTGCTATAAGGTGGCTTGACACAGACAACTTTGCTGCTGTCATGATATATATGTCAAGTAGCATGATGGCGCAGAAATTATTTCAACATGGCAGTATCGTATTTACAGTTTTATGAGGCTTACCGGTTGAGTGCAGATAAATAAATACAAATAAATAAAGGGGAGTGACAAGAGCGCTGTTGTGAGGGACAGGACAGTGAAGACATCATGTCTACTAAAGTATTATTGTAATATCCATAAATAAAGTTTCTTAGACAACCATACAAGCCGATTATTAGTAAATAAATAACAATGTAATCAAGTCTGTATACACAAAAAGACTTCTCAATAATTATTCTCTTGAAAAGGTTCCTGTCAAGGCTCTATTCCTGGTGCATGGAACTTTTAAAATTTTCTGTATATTTTCAAAACGTTTCAACAGCTTTAGCTACCCGTTGAACATAAACAATAACAGTAGTAACGGATATAATCGTTTAAAATTATAGCACGCGCTATGTCTGTAAGTTATTTTTGAGATCATTTCTAGACATTGTGTTTGATGTTTCCATTCGTCCATGGAAATTGAGATGTTTGCCGAATAAATCTGCGAGTGCACTGTCCGGGTACCGTACTAGGGTATGATAAATGGTCTGCAGGTGAGTCCTCCAGTCTACAGGGTATTGATGACGTCAGCAGGTGGCAAAATCCTCGTCGGTGCAGTTCATCTGCTAAGTTCGACAATCTGGAATGTCCTGTAGAAAGTTGTCTCCCTTCCTCGCGACAGGTGTGGGGTGGGACGGCAGTTCTGATTGCGTCATGTGAGTGCCAGCGACAACTGCAGGGTGGGCAAGTGTGACATCACGTGACCGCAGGACACGCCCAGACAGCAGCGAGCAGTCACCTGCCACTGGCCGACCCTTACCCGGGGTGGCAAGCGTGAACTGGTGGCGGATGCACGCACTACTCGGGGTGGGAACGGCTGGTGATAAATGGGGACAGTAGCCAGACATCGGTCATGTGACGATGACGTCAAGACTGAACGTGACACTGGGCGTGGCCTGCACCACGTGACACACTGATTGACACCATCGTTCCTCGACCCCTGAGGCAGGAGCCCGCCTTCTACCACTGCCACGTCGTCGTCGTATTGTACCTCGGGGTTACACCCTGGCTTTGACTACCGACATAGATACTGAAAAAAGAAAAAAAGAAAACACAAGAAGCAGGTAAAGGGTTAGTCAACGGAGGAGAAGGGGTGTGCGGGAGGGGTGGGGACAACGGGTGGTGTAGGGGAGACTGAGGTAACATGGACAAGGCTCGGGTGGGGTGTGGGGAAAGCGCACTACCAAATGTAATACTAAATAATTGTATAACTGCGGTAGTAAATATGTTGTAAGTACAGCAGTTTGCGGCCTATGCTCACTGGGGGTGAAAATAAATTATTAATAACAATAACAATAACAACAACAACAACAACAACAAAAATAAAAAAATAAATAATAATAACAACAACAACCGCCAGGAAGCTGTTTAGTCTGTAGTCTGTGTCCGGCTCTCGGATATGGACGTGCATTCATTTTGGTTCCATGACAATTTGTTACAGAAGTTAATTAGTCGTTTTTTTAAAATGTAGCGAGATTTTTTTTTTTTTGCTGTTACCATAAAGAGCACAGAATACAGGGGGGGGCTTCTTTGAAATAAATATCAATAATTATTTGTCATTAGAGAGGATCACTCACGTACACGTTACTTCGCCTTGTGACCAACACTCAGTTCTGCGATTTTCGGTTTGCTTTCAAAAAATAGTTTTTTGTTTCTTTCTTTCTAACCCTCGGTATTCCTCGTTCACTTAATATTTTTTCGCTGTTTTACGGAAAAAACCAACTGAAAGTAATAACCGGCTTTGTCAAGCTACGACTCGCAATGAAAATGTTTTGTAAATTGTCCTTTTTGTGTATAAATAATTGTTTGTTGTGTAACGGTTGTCTCTGTTATGACACTTGTCATGCACTGTATTATTTTATCACTGTTTATCCAGTGAAAGTAGTGTTTTATCTACAGATGTGGCATTACTGATATCGAGCATGTACAATAGGATTACAAGTGTATTACTGACATTACAATAGGATTACAAGTGTATGACTGACAGAGCAGTGTGATCATACAATTACAAGTGCATTACTGACATTACAATAGGATTACAAGTATTACTGACAAGCACCAGTTTGCATTAAGATTAAGCAAGTATTTTGTTTGTCACTTGTGTGTATTAGATGAGAACTTTTACAAATAACTTTTAGAAATAACTGACTTACCTGCAGTCAGAGGGCGCTTCACTATACCTGACTGAAATCGTTTTTCCAGGTGTTGGCTGTCTTGTTTAAATAAGTTACCTGCAACACGTGGAAACTTCGATGAAAGCTGTTCTGAAATCCTGTTCTTAGTTCTCTCCGTCCTCACCAAAGATCGTTTGTCATTTCTCCTCCCCGGTCAGAATGTTTTTCGTTCTCTCAGGTTTTGTTTGCAGACTTCCACAAACTTATTTCCTGTTTCTATTCATCACAAGATCGCATCATCTGTTTCTATTTGAAGGTTATCATTGAAGTACAGAGAGGGTCCGGATGACCGTGTTGTCTTTTTGTTTCATTAATCATATTTTTGTGAAGAAAATCTTGTCAACACGCAGTAAATTCCGCGATTTTACTATTATTTAATTACCATTGTTATAAAGTCGTTAAGCCCTCAGTTAAAAGTATTTATAAACAATGAAGATTATTTCTGCCCCCAAACAAGAGTTTATGTGGGGGGGGGGAGAGAAGGTGAGCGTTTACCTCCCCATCTTCATCATTCCATCTCATTTTCCCGACACAAGGTGAGAATAAGTTAGCGGTTATCCGACTTTCTCTCTATATATAATATACTTTTAGTGTGAGTGTGAAGTATACACCCTGTCATTTCTAGAAAATCTTGTTGCCGTCTGTGCCGCGGACTTTGTTTCAGGGTTGTGTTACCATTCGGATGTATTGTCCCCACATGTTGCCCCACAACTTGCTGACCTGGTGCCTGGGTGTCTCCTCCCTGGTAAACGGGTGGCAACACACTCAGCTAAAAACACTCGAGTATCAGAGTCAAAAGAGAAATAAAAGGTCTTGTGACTGGGTGGAAGGAAAATTAACGGATGCAACACATACATGTAGCGTCGTAAATCACACAGGGAGAAAACTGTTCATAAAAAGACAGAAAACTGAAAACGTTTGGGTAAAATAAAATTTGTCAGAACTAGAATCTGAGAGCAAAACATAAAACAGAACTGAAACTTAAAGTCTATCTTTACAGCCAGAACCCAAGCCTTATAATCGCCAGCCAAGTGTGTGAGAGGAACCTCGCGAGATAACACCAGCCCCGCTCCTTACTCCAGTGTTACTGATGTGGATTACAACAAAATAAAAATAACAATAAAAAATAATCCCACGACAGATGAGAAGTGAGGGTGGCGACGACTTTGAGACATTCCGTTATAAAACGAAATTTGTGTTTTTGTCGGGTGGACATTACTACTGATAAATATAATTATATAGATATGTCACAAGTGTTGTGCTGAGTAATTCTTGTCTACCTACGGAGGTCCATTAGCTGATGTCGGTAAATATTTGCTGAACAACTGCTAGCATCACATGTCGGCTAATTAATTGTTGTTGAAAAATATTGGCTGATGAACATTTAGTGTCGATGAATGACCTGAAGAGCGAAATATAATTATGTTTAATAATATCTACAGCAATTTCAGGAAAATAACAAATGATATATTGTGCTTGATTTTCTTTATTATTATTATTATTATTATTATTATTATTATTATTATTATAATAATAAACATTTATCTTTCGGATGGACACTGTTCTGGGAAGTTGATATTTTAAAACATGGAATCACGTGACGATAACGGTACTAGACGCAGGTTGTAGTCACTGGTGTGCATCACGGGCGGCGGTTGCTTTCTCTGTGGTCCAGTCCCCCCACACGACTACCAGACCGCGACTGTCACTCTGACCCTCCCCCCCAGACCTCCTGTGAGTAGCTACCTGTGCTGCCCTACCTGTGGCAGGTGTTTAGTGGCGCACGGGTGTATTTCTGTCGCTCGCAGGTGACTTACCTGATGGCGTGACCACGATGCAGGTGTCGGTGCTGCAGACGCAAATCACGCGGTGCACGTGCATGGTCGGTGTTCTTTTGATCGTGCGCAGATGAAAGGAATGCTTTGTGTCGGAGATCGGAGAGGCTGGGCTGGGTACACAACAAGTGTGGTGCTTTGCTGTGGCTGCCAATCAGTGAATATGCTTATTATGCTTACCTCAGTCTGGAAACAACAGAACATACCTACTACATCTCTACAACTTACACAGGATAGCAGGATAGTTTTATACCTCCAGGGTTAGTACACTATTCTATGGTACACAGTCATTAGGAACAAAAAATGTTCCACACTTGACCGTTAACTCATCTCAACAGGTTTTTGTATACCGGGGTCACGCAAAATCCATTTGTGATAATTAGGTCAAGCGGGCGTTTTAACTAGGTCAGGAATGTGCCGTATCTGGGTCAAGATATGCAGGGAGCAGTACCGACAAAAGTCTCAAAAAAAGGTCGGGTGCCCTGACAGCGGCTTTTTGTTGTCGTGTATAAATGTTGAATTGTACAAATATTTATGCAAGCATTGACGTTGCTATGGTAACGCCTTCAAAATCTGTCAAGAGCTGTTTGTAGCTTTTAGTAGGTATGTGAGTGGATTGTTCTACCTGCGTGTTCACAAGGGGAACAGTTTCCAGGAGAATTGTGGTATGTTATTTATCAGTTCATTTTGTGGATGAATTAAACACTAATAGCAACCTTTGAGTAAACAAAAACAACAAAGTGACTCGCTCATCTCAGAAGATACTGACAGTCTGATGTAAATAAAGTGTAGACATTTGTTATGGCGGCCGTCCTCACCAGTCATGTATTTTTACCACAACCAAATTCTTCAGGTCCTAAAGGCCTGTCTGCCAATTAATATTACATTTCTTCAACCTCAGACTTTTATTTAAATGTTGAAAAAATCTGTAGATACAAGACGTGTTTCTGCAAGAATATACTCTTTGTTCTGTTGATATATCTTCCTTACCGAACTCTATTCCTACAGCCCTGTGTAAAGCTCAGGAATGTGTCGATGTAACTGCTTCTGCACGTGGGTAGACTTGTCACCTGACGGTTTTCATACCTAGAAACGCTGTAGCTCTGTAGATTCTTACCTGTGGAAGTATATATATTCTTATCCAAACTGTTTCTACAGACCTGAAGGTGTGAGAGGCCGGGTGCACGCGCCTTGCTTCTCACGACAGGAGGTAGGAGTGGAGTGACCTCTAGGGGTCAGCACAGGAGATAATGGAATTAGCCCGGGTACTGTGCGGGATCCCCTCCTGTCTTATCGGCGAGGTAGGGAGAGGACAAAGTACCGACTCACCTCACATCTTTCCTTTCATCGATCGCAGCGCCGCCTGTCGGCGATACATCGTCAGGCGGCGAACACCGGACTTCTTTGAAGTGGCCAGATGGGGGGTAGGGGGCGACTAATTGTTCACCCCCTTCTCCCACTGATGACCCGACCATGGAACTAACACTAACAATGACAATAAACATGTTGATGTTTGGTGAGATGCTGGGGCCGAGCAGGAGACACGTGACTAGCAATATTGAAGCAAAGTTCTTTCTGTTTATTTACTTATTGATTACACATTGAAAAATAAATTGTCGCTGATTTGTTTCAAACAACAGCGACACTCGGGTATGTTTGCAACCGTTCGCCGATTTTTCTGGCGATGCCACCAAACTCTAATTATTCGTCATCTTTCTGTCATCGCTGCTGTCGTCAACTCACCTTCAGGACCGTGGTGACCTGTGGCTTGTCGGCTGCATGCAGTCGTTAGTGATGACAGAAACACCTGCACAGATGGCTAACACCCAGCAAGTCAGTGAAGCTTCAAATATTTGAAAGGCATTTCGGTTGACTGTTACACGGTGTCCGGGTACCTGGTCCATGGCCACCAGTCAGGCGGTCCGCGCTGTGACTAGTGGATAGTGGATAGTGGATAGTGACTAGTCCAGTAGACACTCTGCTGGCTGTGGTCGAGATCCCCCGTGGGGAGAGGGGTCTGTGGATGGGGGGAAGCCAGAGGGGGACGAAGGAGAAGCTGGGAGGAGTGAGGTGGGACCAGACGCAGCTTAACAACAGAAGTCTGTCCCGGAGACTGAAAATAAATTTCTTGAAGTTTTATGTTCAGCGTAAGCAAAGATGCCCAGGACAAAGATGTAGAAGTCCATATGTGGAAAATCAATCAATCAATCAATCAATCAATCAATGCGATGCCGACCAAGCTGTCGACTGGTCAATTGGCTAATCATTCATAAACAACTCGCCGTTCCGAAGAGAAGATGTGTTCGTCTGTGTGCTTGGAGGCAAAACATGACTCAGCGAGGGTGGGGAGGAGAGGGTGGGGATGGGCAACCCTCCATGTCTGCTTCTCTGGGCCAGTCCCAAGCAGTTAATCATCAGGACATTGGACACATCGTAAAAGAATCCCAGCAGACATTTCCTTTCGTCTATATTGGTCTTGTTTATTTTTCCTCACTCTCTCTAGGATGTAAGTAAAGTGTAAGTTATTTTGGAGGTAATTCTAGTGATCCGTTATTCACTTTGCCGGCCACAAATCTCGCCCCGCGGTGAACTGAGTCTGGCAGTCGGCAGACAAATCTCTGCTGGCGAGTGTCCCGCTAGAACTGCAGGCGACCTTTGACCCTCATGCACGATCTGCACCAACCTGCGGTCCACCGATGGTTTGTGGGAACTGCGACTACGCCCACCACGACTGCTCATGCGTGAAGCGAGCTGTGTTCGTGCGCCTGATCCGATAGAGCGCGTCACCGTGTGGCGTCACGTGGCGAGGGTCTAATGGCGCGCGTGACGTCACCCAACATGTAACCCCGTGTAACCCTGTGACGTGTCGGGTGATAGCGGGGAGCAGTTACGATAGACACTAGAATAGAGTGTCGGGTGCACGCCATCACGATAGCAGGACACTCGGTGGGCGGCACAGCAGCTACAAATTGTCGACTGTCACATGACCAGAGGTCGAGAGGATGTTTCAGGTTTACAGCATCGTGCGGTGCAGCCAGCGGGATAAGGCTCTCGCGGATTTGGTTGCGCACCATCTATAAATCCTCTTGTTTCTGGCATCTGGCGCTACACCTCCAGACAACCTGACGGGAAAACAAAACAGACACCAACATTCATCTCTGGGGTGAGCTTCTACCCACATTCATCTCTGGGGTGACATCCTACCACGAGCTAATATCCCTGGACTGCTGGCAGATGATTTTTTCCAGTTAACTACAAAGCTTCCGGTTTAGTCCCATTCTTTGTTTAGGCTCGCCGAGACTAACAGCGGAGAACTTCGCAAGAGACAAAGCGTTGGTCGCGGCAGACAGACTGATGACAGGTTTTCAGTGAGTTTACTCTTGTGAGCTGGAAAATAAGGCAATGACTGAGCTGTGAGGGTCAGTAAGTTTTTAATTTCGTGAAAATTTTTTTTTTTTTTTGCTCAACGTTTGTGAATCAAGGTTTTGCAAGGAAGTTAACCCATCTCATACTCCTGTGTGGTCTCTTTAACCCCTTATGTTCGAGACTGCTGTTCAGTCTCACAATGAACATGATGTGAACTAAGCAAGTCTGCAAGTATCGAGAGGTTAAACGAATATTTGACATCAGTCTCGTCAACCAAGAATCGACTGAGTACAGGATCGTCAGCGGTCTCGTCAAGTCTTTGTCGAGGATGTTTTTCCGCTCGCCACCCCGCCAGACTGTTGTGTGGTTATCGCCGCACCCTGCCTCCTCCACAATCTGCAGGCGAGTTTCCCTCCCATCGTCTGGTGGCGAGGAAGAGGGTGGGGAGGAGGAGGAAGGAGCGACCACACACAGCTGGATGCTGGTGCTGTGTCTTTCAGCAGGCATGGCTGACGGCAAGTCTTTTACCCACAGTGCACCGCGCGGTGTGATAGCGCCCGGCCTATCTGCCAGCCCGCACCCGGGGCCTACCCTTCCCCCCACTTATCGTCCGCTCATGATTATAAGAAGTTGCGGGAATATTTTTGACGGAGTTGGAGTGAGTAACGACACCGCACCTGGAGGGAATTGATATTTCGTCCGTAATCATAGCAACACCTGCAAGTCGATCGCTCCGGACTACCTCCCTTTACTTTCTATGGACTGCACGCGAGAGAGAGAGAGGGAGAGAGGGAGGAATATCAGGTGGGTTGGTAGTTGAAGGGTTGAAGAGTAGATGACAGTGTGGGAGTGAGTGAGAGCATGAAGGTGTCTTCGTGTGTTTGCGGAGGGGAATGTAGGAGGGAGAAGCAACAGGTTGATGAGGTTTTACAACGAGGTGCACCCGACATCATGGATCCGAAGATTTCCTCGTTATATCATTTTTGTAAAAAGGCAAATTGGATCTCAAGCAGGTGGCATTTCAAGATATGGGTTTTAAAGAGGTGTCTCGCAATATTGGCAACAGGATCTTGTGACTGCGCCATCTACCTTTGTTGTGTTTTATTACAGTTTGTGGACATGGCTACCCGGCCAACGGCTTATGACGTCACCTAGGTGCACGCTAGGCATCTACCTCGACGTTTGTCGTGACTACCTAGTTGTTTGTTTGTTTTTACATCACTGACAATGTTGTGTGAATACTCTGCGAGACGTGACATGACATACTAGTGATTTGTGACGTAGCTGACCGCGTTGTGGGAGTGGCCGACAAAGTGTGACGTGACTCACCATTTGTGACGTGCTTAGAGGACGATGACGTAAGTGGTGTGCGACCTGACTACCTTCAGGATAAGTGACTCACGTACCTACTGGTGTGTGGTCGACCACCTGGCGGTCTATGACGCATCAGTGACATACAACAGCAAATCGAAAACAGATTAATCAGATAAATCTCCCATGTTGGACAGCAGGTCAATAGGTCATGATAGTGAACTCTGTGCTGTAAACCCACCCCATCCACCCTCCACCCCATCCCGAGGTGCACACTGAGAGAGAGAATAGAGAAGTTCGCACCAGGCCAAGAGAGCGAGAGGAAAGATTCAAAGAAACGTTTACAACCGTTGGAAGACTCGCCCCGGAGGAGGTTGGGTCCATGGCGGATGATGTTCCACCCTTCACGCGCCGGATGAGAACCGGGGATTGGTCTTGCTGCTGATGATACCCGGATCATGAGAGAAAGAGAGAAGGAGAAAGAGAATAATCAGTTGATATTTACGGCATCTATCGTGATGTCTGGCGTTTGGTGTGACGTGACGTACTGCGTCACGAGGACGACCAGCGCTGGCTGGCTGGCTGGCCGTGTGGACGGCGGCCAAGGTGTGCGGCCTTATCTCGAGTATGCTGATGTAGTGGCCTGCCCCCACCCCATCACACGGCGCCCTATCGCTGGGTGTCGGGGGGACACGTAGCGCCGTGCTGATAGGGCTACCTCCCTGGCGGCCACGTAGCCGTGAAGTCACGTCTTCAAAATTGCCTTCGCCTGTGCGGCCCTCCGTGGGCGGCGGGCTCGGCCCCTCCCTGGGAATGTGCGGCTCCCTCCCTCCATCTCCACCAGCCTCCCGCCCGCCAAACACTTCCTCCTCTGCTGCCGTCTGATCGATGAGAGAAACACTTCCCGCCATGCTTGTGACACACAGGCTCGTCTCCCTGCTGGGGCCACGTCACTTCCTGTTATTTATGTGTGACGTAAACAGCGCACAGTGACATCCATACCAACTACCAGTCATCTGCACACAGGGTACGAGGCTGTGTGCCGAGAGTTGGACAGATCATGCCCTACCCTTTCACACAGACAGGGTGGTGTGGGGGGAGAATATGAGATGAGGGGAGGATGGAGGCAGCGAGCGATGGAGAGGGGTGTGGATGTTTTACGGAGGTCAGGCTATCTCGGGGCAAAGCACCCCGCGCTCTAAAAAACAAAAAAAAGTCCTACATTATGTCCGACAAGAGATCCGAACCCAGAACATCCAACACTCACTGAATTTGTGACATGCGCTAGCGGACCACCCGAGAGAGAACAGTATACAACATACTACACCCCGGTTATCTCACCTGTGGAATGCTGTGAACGCCAGATGTTTTCAGAGGGAGGAGCAGGTGTACACAGTGTGAACTGTACAAAACTGTTCACTAAAGACTGAACGGTTAGAACGGTTGAGTGGACGGTCGTGTGGCGCACTCTGTGGTCGTTACACTGTCCTTAGGTCTCTGTCTCATCGACATTCACATTAACGACAGCTGACGACGGTTGGCGAGGGAGTGGATGTGTTGAAAAAGAAAGGGAAGGTGGTGAAGCAAACGTGGTGGGGGAATAGAACTGGAGACAGACATTTTGTAAGTTGAGATGCCGGGCTCCAGCTTAGCTTATTCAGACCAACAACAAACAAACCAACAACAAACAAACAAACAAATGTACAAATTATTTTTACACTCCCCTATCAGCTTTCTACAGTTAGTAGAGAGTAGACTAGTGGTAGTAATTAATTTTCATCACATGGATGATGTTACTTTTGTGATTGACTGTCATAATAATGACACTCCACAGCCACTGACAGGATGACAGTCACGTGACTGACATGACAAGTGTATATTGAACAGACATGATACATGTTGGCACTGGACACTCATTGAGTTGATGAGTCCTACGTTTGACTGTCGGACACAATCGCCTGTGTACATGTCGGACACAATCACAATCACACCTATGTACCTGTCACACACGAGTGATCGGTAACGGTCACTTTGAATGTCGGACGCCAAAGGTAAGTGGCTGGCCGACACCCAGGTAGGTAAGCCGCTCGACATGGCCGCCACAGGCCGGGTGCGTGTAGCAGACTACCACACTACCCCCAGATACATTTTCTTTAAACGGTGTTAGTCCCTCCCACTCCACCTCCCTCCGTCACGTGGGCATTTGATGAGTGCGCTGGACGATAAATCTGCTGACTTCCCCTGACGGGCGGTGCCAGACAGGCGGCTCTTCCACTTCCGTGTGACTGCGCATGCGCGGGCAGGATTTATGACTGAAACTGAAGACAAGGGAACTCGCTTTTTGCCGGAGCACAATATGTAATGCAGCGCCACAAGGCACGAGACACGAGTGAAGCTTCTCTCTCTCTCCTGTGTGAATGAATTACAACCGTTAGCCATGTTTCTATTTATAGTATCTGTAATGGTGGGCGGGACAGGGGGGGGGGAGCATGTTGCTGACGACATTCTGATCTGCTCTTTGTTCCTCCTCGCCTAACGTGTTGCCATGCTTGTCTGTCCCCCAGAGCACCAGACTTACGGGGAGGTGAACCAGCTGGGCGGGGTCTTCGTCAACGGTCGACCCCTCCCCAACGCCATCCGCCTGCGCATCGTGGAGCTGGCGCAGCTGGGGGTGCGGCCATGTGACATTTCCCGCCAGCTGCGCGTGTCGCACGGCTGCGTCAGCAAGATCCTGGCCCGCTACAACGAGACGGGCTCCATCCTGCCGGGGGCCATCGGGGGCTCCAAGCCGCGCGTCACCACGCCCAACGTCGTCAAGCACATCAAGTCGTACAAGGAGCGGGATCCCGGGATCTTCGCCTGGGAGATCCGAGACAAGCTCCTGTCTGACGGCATCTGCGACAAGTACAACGTGCCCTCCGTCAGCTCCATCAGCAGGATCCTGCGCAACAAGATCGGGTGTGGGGGAGCTGCTGGGCCAGGGGGAGCCTCCAACGGTGTGGGTGGCCCGGGAGGAGCCGGGAGCGGCCCGGGAGGAGGAAGCGGCAGCAGCAGCCCCTCCCAGTCCCAGCAGATCGATCTCAAGTCTCATATGGGTATGGTGGGCCCCAACCCGGTGCTCCGGGGCCCTCGCTGTACAATCAGTTCTACCCGTACTCGTGCCCGGCGGCTCCTCCCATGCCGTCCCCCATGTCTCCGTCACAGATGGTACCCCACCCCCATCATCCTGGCCACCCGCATCACCACCCTCCTCACCCGCAGCACCAAGCACCCATGGGTCCCGGTATCCCAGGCATGACCGGTCTGCAGGGCAAGAACCCGGGTGGAGGCTCCACCTGCATGGTGCGCGCCTGGCCCTCCTCCCACTCCGTCCATGACCTGTTGGCCTTCCGCGCCCCGCAGTCCATGGGTCAGCACATGCCCGTGACCCCGGAGTCCATCAACGCCGCGGCCGGCATCGGTCACCACCACCATCACCACAACCCGCACTACAACATGTCCAACTACTACATGAAGCCGCCCATGTCGCCCATGTACCTCCAGAGCTGAGGTCACGCTCTTACCGGCCCTGTCGGCCTTGACCCGCGGCTGGCCTGACGAGAGTCCTTGACCTTAGCTGCGACTAGAGAACGCCAAGCAGGTCGTCCGGAGATCGGAGAGTGAACAGGATAGCGAGGACCCTGGCGACTGAGCTGCAGGATGGCGGGACAGTTCCGGACATCGTCGTCCTCACCTCGGGCAGAAGTCATTGATTGCAGAAACCTTGTAGCAGCTGTTCCTCCATCGCACGTTCCTGAGATGAAAGTCGCCGCCTGATGATCAGCGAGGAGGCAGGTGTGAGGAGTACGTCCTGCCCGAGCGGCTCTAGACGAGGGCCTGGCGAGGACGCTGCTTGTGTCAAGGGATGGTTTAGTCACGTGGTAGGCAGTCACGTGGTCAGTGTCGTGACAAGTGTGACCGCTGGAACAACTATCGTGATAAGTGTGACCACTGAAGTCAGGACAAACTGTAACAGCTGGGACAACAGTCACGGACAGAGTGTGATGGCGGGAACAGTTGTCGTGGGCAGGTGGCTGTGGCCGCTGTTACAACAGTCGTGGACGACGACAGCTTTGACAATTGTCGTGGACAATGCTAGCGTGACAACTGTCGTGAATCAGTGATCAAGCACTCGGACGATTGCCTCGGATTATGGTCTACAGCATTTTAATCAAATGATAGATATGCGTGTGACTCCAGTGTGTGCACCTGAGTGCGTGCGTGTGTGTGTTATGCGCATATGTGTGTGTGAGAGAGAGAGAGTGAGAGCGAGAGCGAGATTGAAAGAAAAAGAACAAAAGCAATTGATTTCTCACATCTCTCCCTGTGTGTTCAACTGTCCACAAAGCCGACATGATGCTGATGCAGTTGTCGGGAAGCAGCGATAGTCCTGCATCGTCGCCCTGTATCGTTGCCGTGTGTATACATCCGCGTGGACTTCTTTCTTCCTCTTTACACGTGTGTCACGTGCCTCCACCACCCGACCAACTAGTCCCGAGGTTGTGTAGCGGTGTCCTGCCCACTGACTTCACAACTCTCAAGTGTAGCTAGTGTATCCGTGCATCACGCAGTGCACGTTGCCATGGACCTCTCGGCGTTGCCAGGTAACGTGTTGCTGACGTCACCATGCAGGTCACACTTCTGATCTTGACTTTTTCTGCGTGACGCGTTCATTCACGCGTGTCCGAACTGATGGAAGCTTTCGTCACTGCATGGAGAACTCGGTGAAAGAAACAACAACATTGAACTCGGTTTGTGGAGACTGAAGGGTGGGCAGGGCGGGTGGTTGTTGCTGGTTGGTCCGGTCGGGAGGGGAACTCTGAATTCTGAAGGATGAACGAACGTTTAAATGATTCGTACGAAAGTTGGGTAAAATATGTGTGACGACAGTTGTCGTTTAGGTGCCAGCTTTCGTTGCCATGGCAACACGAGGCTGCAATAAGCAGAAACGATGTGATGGCGACATCTTGCATCATTGTCGTTCTTCACCCGATCCCCTTCCCTCCCCCCCTGTCCCTGTTTTCTTATTAGCGTGTGTGTTTACAGTAAACAAGCAGACGATGCCGTCCAGGTGAGTCAACTGACGAAAGCCGCCGTGAATTGTCTCCCCTACAACGAAATGTCGGCCGACACCGAGTTTGTGTGTTTTGTGTCCTGACCGACATAAGTTCCCCACGTGCCTTATGTCTGACATTACCTAGTCCCTCCGTGACTTGTCTTGACCGACACGATTCCCCGATGTGCCTTACGTCTGACAATACATATTCCCCATTCCCCTGATGTCTTGACGGATTCCCCGGAGCTTCCTGTTGCATCGCGTGCACTCACGCACGTCACTCGTCCTGAGTGTGGTGACGTGACGGTTGTCATCAGCGATGTCTGCCTTGTCAATAAATTTCGTTGTGTATGACTGTTTGATACACCTGTGTTCTATTTTTATTACTTGGTGTGACAGTTTGTGAGAGAGCGTGCTCGGAAAGGCTTTTACTGTGAGCTGTGTGGACACTGTGAACTTGCATGTGGAAAAAATGTGTGAAATATGTGAATACGTGTGTGGGTGTAAATTATATACACCTATGTGTGTTACATCAACAATACTCAACTGTTTGTGTAGTGTGTGTTACAGAGTGACGTAGAGAGGTAAAGGGCGGATAGGCGAGGGTTAATTACTCGTGTAATTACAGGTATATGCATGTCAGGCTCTCGCGCTGCGAGCACGTGCAAGCGAATACTCACTCATTATTTCTGGTACGCGAAAGAACACAGGTTGGGGGCAGGGTGGGCAGGGAGAGAACCCTGGGAGAGAACCCACCCAGAATGTCACGCAAAGGAAGAAAGCGCTCCCGACTCAAATCTCGCCATCATCTCGTGCACGAGAACTGGCGCGCGAGGCAGGATGTACGGCGTTCCCTCGTGCCGCCTCTCACAAGTCACTGTCACTTGCACTTCATATCGTTGCCGGCCTGCAGTCTGCGCACTTGGACTCGGAAACGAGGCAAATTATGCGCTCGAGATGTCTTCGGTGAGCCGTTGCCGGTGTTGTACAGCAGCCCACCCCGCTCTCCACCCCGAGTGCAAGCAGCAAGACGCATACCTGGCGGCGCAATAGCAACTGTTCTCTTATCATTTAGCCACGCCATCGCCAGCAGTTGCGGAGGAGGATGTTTTCGTTGGAGAGGGATGCGGGTGCTGTCGAGAAGAATGATGAGAAAGTGGTGTGTGAGGGGAAATGTCGGAGCAGCACGTCACATGATGTTACCGAGGATGAAAACGTCACTGAACCTGTTTATTAGCAGGAATTCAATTACCTTAGATACTGTTGCTGGGTTCTTATGCGCCTCCGACATCCTCGGAAACAGATTGGAGTCGCACACCTCTCTGTCTCTCTCTCACACACATGTACAGTCTCTCTCTCTCACACTGTTTTCCTCTCTCTCTCTCAAAACAGATGAACACACACACACGGAGGTCAGAAGGGAAGAAAACTCCACCAAGTCTCGCAGGCAAAACGCGAGAAAGGAGGCCACCAGATGAGCGATAACGACTTATTCGTCATGTTGCAGCTGCCGATGTAACAAGTTGTGGATGCAGAGGTCGCGGGTATCCGATGACAGTTGCCATAGCAACGTGTTTGGTGACAGGACTGACTGAGAAAGCTTGCACTCTGTTTCCAAAGGGTCACATCATCATATTCCCACATTTCGTCATGTCATGGAGTGCAATGGTTTCGTGACGGGGTCAGCTTGTAAACTGTCGGCATCAACTAAAATGTCGGCCTTATACTGTCTCTCTTCAAGATTCAGCCCTGAACTCTCTGAGGTCACAAGAAATATGCTTTGAAAATAAATTCCATCTGATCTCATGTATAAGTCCCTTCAAGTCTAGATTCGTATACAAACATGAGCAGAGAGTTTTGAGGAAACCAATGAGAATTACAGCTTTGAAAAAAAGGAAGACATAAAAATTTGTTGTCTAAGTTTAAACATTTTTAGACTTGTTTACAAATTCCGAGCGAGTACAAGACCTGTGAGATTAAACATGTTTTGAGCGAGGAAAAATGTTAACACCACCAAAACTATGAACTTGTGACCTATGACCTGCAAAGCTGAGCAGACACGTGTGTGTTGAAGCATGCTCCAGTAGCAAGTAGGACAAGAGGGTAGACAACATCACAAGCAAGTCACGTGACCTTATGGGAACAAGGTGGCCGCCACTTATTTATCTCAGGGCCAGCTGTTTGTGTGATGACGGTTCCTATCTTCCTTCCTTTGCTCCCTTATCTCTCCAAACCCTTCACTCATTCCACAGATGGCGCAACTGAGGGAAAGCCGGAAGCCTGTTGCGTCACACGGGGATCGAACTGGCGAGCTGCATCCCTGCGGGTTTGACCCTCGCTGGTCTCGGCGTCCGACTGAACTTCGCACGTGGTCCTGGACCTGTGGCGGAAGACAGGAGTGTAGAGTTTCAGTTGCTTATAAATAACCTGCCATGGACTCGCCTGATGCATCGCTACAGTTATCGCCAAACGTCAGTCATCGAATTAACAGTCGTGACTTGCCTCGCCATAAGTTACAGTAGACATTCAAGGCACGTGCTGGCAAGATGACAGAACGAGGCAAAACACGGGCAGCCGCCAGGGAAAGAAAAGAAGAAAGTAGAAAGGGAAAGAAAATTGAACTAAAACACATACCGACACTAAAGTAACACAGCCAACACAGGTCAACAGCAAAACAACACATAACACAATGAACACAGCTTCACACATTATCATCCTCTTTGACCGTCGTCGTCATCATCATCATCACCATCAAATCTTCAGTCGTTGCTATCGTAGGGGCACCAGCAATCAAAAAAAGTTTACCAGAAACCTAATTAATATTAACAGAAAATCGTTTTAAATTCATAAACAAATGCGTCTCCAGTTCAAGAGTCTTCTTCCAGGTTTATTCTTAATATATAGGTGCGAGCGCACGCGCACATGAATCGAGATAGAGAGAACAAACCAGGAGCGGTTAAGGGAAATAATTTTTTTTTAATCCACTAAAAGACAGAAGCTTTCAATTATTTACTAAAGTCAGTCAGGTGACCAGACTCCACAAGAGTGGGTCTGACTTACTTTATTTACTTATATATTTACCAAGAGTCTTGGTTTTACTGCGATGTGTGGTATGGCCCTCGACAACTTCAGTTCTGACGTCAGAGAGCTACGTAGTCGGAGCTGTGCAACATCAACATCAGCATCAACATCAGCTCCCTCATACTTGCCTCCAGCCTCCCACACACCTGTGTGCTTCTGTGTTATCGAGACTTGACTTGTGTGAGTCTGTGTCTGTCGGAAGCTTATTAACAAACAAACTCCAGTCTCCTCATCTCGGCAACGTGACTCACACGTGAACAGACGAGATCGTGCAAATGGTGTTCACAGACTTGTCTTGTTTCTTGTTGGTTTGATTGAGGATTTTCGTAATTTCAAGATTTGTCTTTTTTATTTAATTTTAAAAAAATCGAAGTGCGGCTAAGTTTATATTGTTGTCTGTTTAAATAGGTCAAAGGTCAGAGCATAACCCCAATTAGCGAGTCACTATTATTATTTTTATCTTCATTCAAATGCCAATAAAACCTCTCGTCGTTTTCTGCCGTACACACTCGCACACAGACAGACAGATGGACAGATTTATTGTTCATTCAAGGGATATTACTCTACAGAAGGGGAGCAAACAACAATGGTTATACAATAAGACAGTGATGCCCAACCTTTTTCGGCCTGCGGGCCATTTCCATTTCCGACACGCATTTCACGGGCCGCTTCACCGCAAAAATCAAGAATGAAATCCATCGAAAGATTGAAAGACGCCCCTACGTAGGGATAAATACTTCTTCTTCCCTTTTTTTCGTTTTTTAAAAATATTATTTTCGTTTTTTTTCTTACTAACATGCTGATTTCCTGCACTGTGGGCAGAAGCTTCGCGGGCCGTAGGTGTGGCATCCCTGCAATAAGACATTCAATAATACATAGATATAAAAGCTAGAAATGCAAACGCTGCCTTTAAAACAATTAAAAACATTCATCAAACTTCCATCGTAGACTTTCTAAACTGAAAAAAAAGAAAAGACATAATGCAAATTCTTTACAATTTTGCTTAAGCGAAAAAAACTCAGTTAAAGTTGTTTGGCTCTATGGAACATTTTGTGTATGTGAATTTTACATTGAGATGCTGTAAAGATTTACAACACAGACCAGAACTTCATCTTTTTCGTTTATTTGACATGATGGACAGAGTGCATTACGTGAGGATGTCTTCTGTCATGACAACAATGGCCACCTGCTGTCAATGTAGTCAAAGTTGTCAGCAAAGGATCCTCTATATACATCCTCAAATATTTTGTAACACGAGATCGTATATGTACAATAAATAGAAAACTTGTTCACAATACTGAGATGCTTCATCTAATCCCATCTTCTGCCCCAAATTGTCACAGAGGCTGAACTTGAACATTGAAATGTTTAAAACAAATACATGTCGACTCGTGTTGTTATCATACACAGCAGTCGTCTTCAATAACAATAAACATTTCTTCCTCTGTTTGCCAGTCCTGGCATCTCGCAGTAAAACTAAGCTTAGTAGAAAACAACAAGTTTAGGAGGTTAGAGTATAAACAATAACAACAGACATTACAGCTCATCCCCCAACAGAGAGAGTGAGAAGGAAAGGAGATAAAAACTGAAGTTGTTGACAGTATAATCTCCGACTCTTTGTAACAAGCTACAACAGCTCAGTGCCATTCACATTGCTGTTTATCCCACTGGGATGTCCTCCTACATTGTCTCCATGACAACAGCAACTTAGTGTTTATCTACCACCCGGTCATCTCACACGGGAGCGCAACCCACCTGTGGCAGTTACCGGTGACCTTTAGATGAACTGTCACCAGTTGAAGTGTTGTGTACAACATCTAGATAAATAATCTACTCCACGTGACACAATAACGACTTTTACTCTTCAGAAAAATGTGAAATTTCAAACATCGCAGTGCGTCCTGTGTGTGGATGCTCATGGTATCACTCTTCAGCACCAGAAACAAGAAGAGTGGGCGTCATCCGGCCAGATGCTGTGTCAGCAATTACAAACTAACAAACTGCCACATTTTGTCTGGTTTTTTTTTTTTTAATTTCATCGACCACGTGGTACAGTCCGACCTCAGCAGCCAGCCACCTTCCACAGAGGTCAGCCCGCAGTCCTGGCTTCAGATTGGAAGCACAGCACCCGGTGGTGTTCCGCCAGCACCCAGACCATCCCGGGTGGAACACAGACTTTGTGTGTGTGTGGCTGTGAGGTGTGGTGCACTCACTGCTGATAAAGGCTGTGAGAAGCAGGGAGACAGCTCAATTAAGTGATGAAGCCGAGAACCTGCAGTAGCTCACATGTCAGGTGCGAGCACCGGGGCGTGACGCGCCTGCGACTGCCAGACATGGCGGCGACTCTCGCGATGTGGCCGAGGTGTGATGGGGAGGAAGATGAAAGTTGAGAATCTTAAGTAGGTAATTACATCCTTATTGTCAAATCTCCCTCTGAAGCTCGCAGTCAGTTTTCATTTATCTCGCTTGCAGAAACTTCTTGTGCATTCTTGGCCAACTCCAAATTGATTGCAGCGCCATCTGCGGCCGAACGCAAACAAGTCACGTGACCACCATCCTTGGCCGCTGAGTGAAAAAAAAACTGTTAAACTCCGGAGGGACGGAGGTACAACGAGAAATAAACAATCTGAAACGAGAAAAATAGATACATCCAATTAATTACACGTATTATAATTAACTACAAGCCCCAAACTTCAAGACCTTCCACAACGAGCTCGGGACTGAATGCAGCGCCATCTGCAGGCAAACAAATAAGTTCCATGGCCACCAGGATGCTGGAAGCCGGCCAGTGCTGGCCTCATGTCGGCGTGTAACAACATAAACAGCTCTCGTTTGTATTATCTCTCGTTATTTTGATTGCTGAGGTCTGCTGACATTCCTCTCACATCGCTGTTCACATCGTAGACGTCTTCTCTTGCTTCTGCTGCTGCGTGAGCCCCTACTGTCCCCACGTCTCTGTCTCTAGTTATATGAGCTCCTACTGTCCCCTCATGTCGCTATCTGTAAGTAGGTAAAATTGCTCCTAGGATGCCAAGGAGCGAAGGAGAAAAGGATGAACAGAAGAAATGGAATGAAAAGATAGAAAGAGACAGAGATTATCTAATTTATTTTAGTATATAAAAACCAAAACAAAAATGTGGAAAGTCCTATTAAAAAAATAATAAAACAGAAAAATAATGTTATTAGTAAGAGCAAATATTATTCAGAACGTTATCGTTTTAAATCGGATAATGAATAATTTTAAAGTACAGCAGGTTATGAGCAAAGAGATATGGCATCTACTGATATACAGCACTATAAACAATGTGATAAACACACACACACACACACAAACACGTAGATACGGATGGCACGAGATGCCGGCCAACCACTCAGCCAGCCAGCAGGTTAGAGAACAAGTTGCTGAGTGACTAGAAGGTGTTTTCTCCATCAT
The DNA here is from genome assembly GCF_003073045.1 of Pomacea canaliculata. Classification (NCBI taxonomy): domain Eukaryota; kingdom Metazoa; phylum Mollusca; class Gastropoda; order Architaenioglossa; family Ampullariidae; genus Pomacea; species Pomacea canaliculata. Next base: position 2,218,339 of record NC_037597.1, read on the forward strand.
CAGCAGACGACGGCCAGGACTCCGGGTGCATCTACAATTTTTTTCCTCCAAAAGCTTCCGCGACATCAGGTCGGGTACTGCACTGACCTCTTAATGACTTCTTCAGCGTCCTGCGGTTGTACCCGCCACGTGTTGGTTTACTAATCAGCCTGGAGGTTAATGGGTGGGTGAGGGAGTCGGGTGTCTACAGACTAGTCCTCTACTCATAACATGGTGACTGAATGTGGTGAGGAGAGAAGAGACTACATTAATCAAAGACAGGAAATAAAATGTACAGGTGTTCACGGTCCTTGCAGGACAGTCCACGAAATGACAGAGCCACTTCCTGTACACCACCATCTTTGACTCTCATCTTTAAAGACACCAGACCAGTGAGACCACATCGAGTAAGCCAACGAACCCACGAACACACGGATCAAAGCAAGGAATTCTAGTCTGAGCTTTGTGAAGTGTTTCAACTCCAATCCCACCTCCACTGTGGTGTTTGTGAAGCTCACTGACCCGCGTTCGTTTCTCGGCACATCACCGAGTATTTATTTTGCTCTGTCAGGCTGCGATGTTCAGTTGGTCCTGGCGATGACTCTCACGTGATAACAAAGACTCGGAATAAGGAGGTTCCCTCCTGCCCCCCTTCGCTATCCCCTCCCGTCCTCAGAGATGGAGGCAGACACCTAGTCACAAAGGGACGTAAGCGACACCCAGGGGAGGTAAACAAACTCGTGAAGTAGCGGTTCCTAACGACAGGCAATTGAGCGGCTCGTCATCTCTGTTTCCACAAGTGTTTGTTTGTCTGGCTGACAAAGAGCCGCCAGTTGTTTGTTTACTTTTGCTGAGGCGGCGACTGGGATACACGGGTGCGGGTACAGACAAGTAATGTGCTGTTAATTAACTTTATTGCGGGTATCGTCTGTCAACTGCTAACAGCTTCGGTTAGGTAAGGGATACACGATGTCTCAGGGGGATGGGATAGAGTTGTAAGCTAATTGTAATTAATCTTATTTCGGGAGAAGGAGATTCAGGAAGAATGGTGGGTATACAAACCGTTAGTCTCTTCTTTCATTTTGTTGGTGTTGTTGTACAGTGTGTGTTGTTGTTGTTGACAGTGTTGTGTGTTGTACAGTTGTGTTGTGTGTTGTTGTGTTACAGTCGTCGTGCAGTGCATGTTGTTGTTGTGACCATAGAGACAAATGACAAACAGATGTGAGAGAGGGAGAGAGAAAGTGACTGAGAGAGAGAGAGGCAGAGTGTAATGAAGGAAGGCTGACGCAAGAGATGCGGGTGTTATCAACACCATGTGATGAAAGTAGGTTATGTAGATAAGCACACAAAATAGACACGCAAGCTATTAATAGCCACGTCACACATGCACGCCCCCATAGCAACGTGCACGTGCACGCACACACTGTAACCAAAGACCTTGATATGAAGGTGTAAAGGTGTACATTTACCTGGGTTAGGTTGGAGTGGGTTGATATCTGAAGGAGGTGTCGTCGTCTGTCGTGTCGTCAGTGTCGTCAAACATCCTCTCCACCCCCACACACACCCCCTTTCACACCTCCCCCCCCCTATTTCCTCCCCACCTAATTTAACCCTTCACATCCTGTCCTGTTGTCGCTGCGACACATCCTGGCCCCGGCGGTGCACAAAGGTCGTCTGATATCGACAGGTATCAGTCCGCCGTGCAGCCTGCTTTGAATTTCTGGCGGCGCTCAGGTGCGCTGCAGGTGTCGGCGACTTGCAGGTGCTGCGTGCAAAAGACAATGCTATCCTAGTGTCCGTGTCCTTCGGGATGGAAGTGGGGTGGTGGTGGGTGGTGGTGGGGTGAGAGTGGGGACACAGAGTCGCCGAGTACTTGCCGGATGTCGGGAAACCTTCTCACCAACTCCAACCAACCTCCACCCACTCGGCAGTTGCTTCACGCATCCCGTCGGCAGTGGTGGCGGGCCCTTCAAGCGTGACCCGGAACGACTCGCACCGCCCTGAACTCAGGCGGAAGTGGCGTGCTGACGTGGGAACATGGCGATGAGGGGCGGCAGGTTGCTGCTGGGGTCAGGTATGGCGAGAGGAAGGTGGCTGCAGGTGACAGTGTCATCGCCGGGGTTATCGGACTACAAGGCTCTCGCCGCCGCGCCGAAAACTCACCGCCATGATGTATACTTCATGGCACCGTCAGGTGGACAGGTGACCAGGCCAGTAGCGCCCCCTAGTGTCAGACGATGATAACACCTCCTTCACAGGATGGAGCACTTTTATGTGCCTTACTCTGTTTTAAGATTCTGAATTATGTCCTAGTAAGGTCTCACCGGGCTCTAAGTATAGATACCTCAGACATCACGTGACCTACCGGAGGTGGTGGACGTTAATTCAACCAGTTTGGGATTTTTTTCCAAGTAGGTAAATCATTTCAGGGTTGTAGCGGTTCATAACACAAAACCTCAAAGTTTAATGAAAACATTGTGATTTCCGATACCAACCATGTCGACTTGATGTCCCCAAGCGAACGATGTGCATGACAGAACTTGTCACGTGTGGAGGCAGGGCGTGGATAATGGGCGTGGCCGACTCACAAGGTAGGCGTGGTGACAGCGGTGAGTGGACTCAGTGGGCGTGGCTAGACCCTGGTGGTGTCGAGTGTGTGGTTGGCTTTTAGGGTCACGCCCACCCCCAAGTTTGTTTTTAAGTGATGCAGACAACAAACGGAACATTTTTTAAACGTTTTTCTATATGCCGTGCAAAACGCTCATCAGTACTTGCTTTTTGCCACCGACACACTGCTGTCACGAATAGGCAAGTAGTTTCTTTTCATCCACCTACACCCGCATCCCACTTTGGAAAACAATCGTGTACTTACTGAGGATCGACTTGATGTAAACACTTGTCGATGATACAATGACATCGTCCATCGTACAGGAGCAAGCGATTTCATAATAATAATAACAACGGAAATTTAAAAAATTTGTTTAGCGATTAGTGACAACAAACGAGAACTCTCGTTATAAAGCGATTTTTGGAAAGCCACAACCGTTACATTTTACTTTTCTCAAGGTACATACATATCTGTAATGTCACTCCAGTTACAGTGAGTGTAACTCATTCTCTGATGTAGCTCTACTCTGTTGATACCCGCCATGTGTGAGTGTAACTCACTCTCTGGTCAGTGGACCAGCAGCTGTGAAGTGTAGACCAGACCGCGGGAGGGTTCGAGGAAGGGAGGTAATGACGATGAGAGGAAGAGATCCAGACGACAAGAAGGGACGGCGGGAGGTGGGGTGGTAGACGAGGGCCTGACGGTCGGACCTGTGGCTGGCGGCGGCGTAATTCTTTAAAGGGACAGTGAAGTGCGCGCGCACCGAGCCAGGGGAGACAACCAGGAACACGTGCCCGGCAAAGGGACGGCACTCGAAGCTGGAAAACCGCTTGAGCCACCCCTACCCTCTCACCACCCTTCCACCCGCTGGCTCCCAGCCCCAGTCTCGCAGTGTGACGCTGCTTACCGGAAGTAACCCACGTGAACTCGCTCTGGCTGTAATTACCTCCTCTTATTTACACGCTGTTCCCCGGGGAGCGACTCTCCTCCACCCCGCGACAAATTTTCATATTTCACGCACACAGTGTCAAAATGAAGGAGGGAGCAGAGGAAGCATGAGCTACCCGTGAGCACCCCGCTACCTGCGATGCCAAGGAAGAGAGAAGTCTGCGGGCAGCGAGGCTGGGTAGCGAGAGGGCGCCGCCATCGGCCGCGTTACGGGTGGCACATGAATAACGTGGCGAGGGTTAAAGGTCAGCGAGGCTGCGAGTGAGGCGTGGAGTCAGCTGTTGGTGGAGTCCACCTGCTGCAGGATGGCTTGTCTCTCTCTCTGACCTGCAGTCGGCATTGCACTGCGTCTCGAGCGGACGAGAATTTGTCACTTCAAACGGCCGCCATTAACATGTCAGGCAGCCGGTGGGAAGCCGGTGCTCAGGGTGGAAGGTTCGCTTCCACTGACAGAGGGAGGGGCAACATAACTGTCAGAACACAGATGAGATCAGGATTTACTGACTCGACTTGTAAACTCGTAAAACACGGGGAGTGATGCAGCCACTCGCCATACAATGATTGTTGATGTTTGTAATTAATGGATGTAATGAATGAATGAAACCCTGTAATGATCCGACGACTTGTTGATGTTTGTAATTAGTAGATGTAATGAAACCCTGCAATGTCTTGAGGGGAGCAGGCTCGTGTTTATTGTGTGCCCATCGTCAGACAGCTACCCGGCATCGTGCTCAGACGACCACCCGGTTGCTGTTTCCAGTATTTTTAACCACGTGTCGCGTGCGTGTTGCGTAACGACATGTAACACCCCGTTACATCACCAAGTCACCGGACTGTCTGCCAGCACCGAGGAGGGACGAGGTGTGGGTGGTCGGACTGCGCTGGTCTGTGCGCCGGTGCCGTCGTCGCCTGTACGAGCGATGAGCCTTCCACCCGCTGAAGCCTGCACCATGCACGTAACGAACGTCACGTGCTGCACGTCACGTGCTGCATGCACGTTGCGAGCTGATGGATCGCGCCGCTGACAAGCGCGAAAAAGCAGACGGCAGGATGGATGGGCGGCCCTTGCAAAAGTTTACTCAGCGAAGCGCGGCGGCCATTTTGCCTGTCAGCGTCAGTCGCTATTCCACTTCCTGTCTGCAAGCGGCGGGCATCTAACTGCCTCGATAACGACAACGCGCGAGTTATCGTTCCCATCCACGTACTTAAGAAAGGGACGAGACTGCGGTGATGACGGCGGCAGGCGAGTTATCGGCCCTATCAGCGAAAGCTGCCGTCAGCAGACTTGTAAACGCTTCCTACAAATCTTGTCGAGTCGATGACAGCCGGGTGGGCCAGGGGCCGGGTGCATGAAGACCCTCTAGCAGTCATCAGCATCGCCCCTCAGTCGCGTGCATGAAGAGTTAGGGAACATTTCTACACTCTTCTCATACAAACCCTTTACATCCCTAGGGCCTCGTAAAGGCGGTGGATGACAGACTGATACCCACTTCTAATTAACCGCCGAGGAGTGTATACTGCGCATGCGCTGAATAACTGAGTGGGAACAAAGATGCTAAATACTATAGGTAGTAATACTACTAAGTAATATCACTAAGTAGCATTGAGTATCTTTGGGAGGAACAAGGGGAAGCCTTTTAAAAGACCGTTGAATCATGTGATCCCCAGGCGCAAGCAGGAAGGTCGCGGTGAGTTCAAAGACAGATATCAGTGACGAAAGAAACAACAACAGGTGTCGAGGTTTCTACCCTCGGTTTGTGCAACAGGTGTCCAGTCATAATCTCCTGGGTTTGCTTGGAAACCTCCGGGGTGCGCCGCCGACATGGACACCGAGCTGCTGATCAAAAGGCCAGCGAACTGTGTGTCGGGTGGCGCCGCCTGTGATGACCGCTCCTTGATGAGATTAGCGAGAACTAATGCTGGACTCTCAGACTGGCTGACCGGTCGGTCCTCCCACAAAGACTGGCTGACCGCTGGGTCCTGCTGTTGTCTGCTGTTGTCTGCTGTGCCAGTCCTGTACAGTGTAGACTGTTCCAGTGAACCACTGAGAGGTGAGGAGACAGGTGGTCAATGGAGCAGTGATGACACAAGGTGGACGACATGGACGACACAAGGTGAGGACAACTTATTCCTGGGCGGATATAAATATCACATTCAAGCGATGAAAGGTGATGCTGTGTAGATGAGGATGAGGAAACAACAACCACGACGGCGACAACACTAATACTAAAGGCAGACCTCTGAGAGGTTTACAAGTACAGAAAGCATGCCTTGCCTCCCTCTCACCTGCTTGGCTGCCTACCAACCGACATCAGTACCACCACCGTCACCTTGAGGCCATCCAGTGGGCCAGCCGTCCGACCAGCCAGCCATCCTTGCCTGCATCCCGACTCGCCCAGCCATGTTGATGAGGGTTTAACAACAACACCGCGCAGGATGCTGACAAGACCCCTCGCTGGCAAAACATGCGACCGACTTGTAAACTATGCTAATTAGTGTCGCAAGATAGGGCAGGGGGAGCTGCAGCGCAAGAACGGTAACTCTAGCCGCGCAGTTCCACAGTTATCCCTCTTGCCAGCGAGAGGCTAGTACAGATGTGAATACAGTCGTGTCCTTGTCTTCCTCCTCACAGACCCTCCGCTGATAAGACACTCGTCAGCACATTTGTAATAATAATTCATCTTAAAAATATGTTTTGAGGTTTGTAAATATCGCGAGCTTGACCCTCGACTGTTTGTAGTGTGCCTGGATGTGTGTGTGTGAGTGTGTTTGTGTGTGTGTGTTGTGTACGTGTGTGTGTGATGTAGATACAAGTGCCTGGTGTCTGTTACACTTGCGTGATATTTATATTCCTTGCCGAGGGCGCCGTGTTCTGCACTCTAAAGATTCACAAGATGAAGATGACTTGGTTGCTGGTGGTAAAGCTTTGTCAGTAATTTCCAGGTTTTGTTTCCTAACAAACGCTTAACCTGCAGATAATATTTTGAAGATGGCTGCTCTCACATAAATGATGCTGCAGATTATTTTATACTCATTCTTTCTTCTTACTTTTGACGTAAAAAGAAGAATAGAAACCGAGGAGAGAGGTAGAGATGAACACCACTGCTGAGGTATGTCCTTCCTCAACACCAACATGCATCTGTCCATGCGCTCGTTCAGAGCTTGGCACTGTAGTTAATTTTATTATTACTATTGTTATTGATTCATTTATTCCGTCTGATTATGTGTGACATGGCGCGATGATGTCGAGAGGACTTTGTGTTGACTTTCTTCTTGCTTTGGTTGTCCTGCCACCATCCTGGGCTCTCCACTAGATGGTCGTCCAGGGTCTTGTTAATTATTTAATTTTGTATCATTATCTGTTAATGAGTTTCCACGATTTACATTACTTTGTATTAAAACATTTGAACATAATGTTTACTTTGTTGTTTACCTAACAACCATCTGTCAACATCTAAGTACTCACGAAGTACAAGAGCACGTGTCGCTGCTAAAGATTTCTTCGTCTTTTTGAGCGAGAGTTCCACCAATGAGTCAACACACACACACAGACACACACACAGACACACACACACAGACACACACACACACAGACACACACACAATTTAGGCAAAGATCTACTAATTAACTCAAGAGCAGACCCTCTGTGACTAGTCCACGAGCTCCCAGCAAACCCTTCAGGTGGTGAGGCGTGTAGTCAGTGATACATATCCAAGGTGTGAAGTGGGTGAGAAGTGATAACTTTTCCTTTAAAATGATAAATGCCTGTGCACAAGCACACACTCATGTGTTCACAGCTCACACATGCACGCAGACAGTCCACAGACTATTTTGACGGAGTGTAGCTAGCAGTGTGTATGTGTGGACTGTAGCGCCGGTGAACCACTCTGTCAGACCTGCGCCCTGATGGAAAAGAAGGGGGACTGGGATGGGGGCAGAACTCTCTTCGCTTGAAACAATGCAAACGGAAGGCAACGGTGTGTGAGCTCGCTATTGCTGACAACACATCGCAAAGACAACAAACATCGCCAGCCTCGTGTTGTCTTCACACACACACCAGACCCTCGCCAACGCCGCCATTGACTGCGGTCTCCACAAACCTTCTCTGCTGAAACCCATTACCTCTCCCTCCACCTCGCTTTGCCCCTTTTTGTTTTTGTTTTGTTTAAATAGTGATCTCTTTCCTTCTCTCCATCTCTTCTTCGGCCTATCGATGTTCACAAAAACTACTACCCACAGTGTGAGGGGCGGGTGTCGGGTGTCTAGTGAGCCCTGAACACACAATGAACTTGTTGGTGGTCGCAGTCCTGTGTTCGATGCCCGGCTGCACCTGGTCCTGGCCTCCACACCAGCTTCTCTCTCTCTTTGGATATTGTCACTTTGAATGGTGCATCATTTAAAGTTGTCTAGGAAAAATAAAACAAGTCGTGTGTTCAAACTGCAGTGATGATGGATTTGAATACTTGATATATAAATGTTTTATTGTTTAAGGAAAACAGAAAATAACGTTTGAATGTTTGTATTTTGGAACAGTAAATATGAGTTTACTCTAATGTAAATAAAGATAGATATTAGAAGAATTTCGCTGATTGACCTTTCCTATCCTTAAATTCTGTTTAGTGAACTAGACTGATTGTATCATCGTACGATGATATCGTCTTGTGACTAAAAGTCACGTGCGAGATTATAGGGTCAGTAACCCCTTTCCGAAATGCAAATGGCAAAAAATGAATTAGTTGTCTGTCAGTTTCTGTCTGTGTGTGTGTGTTGTCTTTCATGTTTCAACGAAATGGAGAAATTATTGTCATTATTTCTCGTGCGCGAGCTAGTGTTTGTGTCTAGAGAGCGGATTATCCCCCGCTTTCTCCCTCTTCAGCGTCAAGAAAGGTTCGATAACCGAAGATGAACTTGGCATTACCAGCGTACACAGGGATTACTCCCGCTTAGCCACTCCACCCAGGTATATAAATGTATATATATTACTACAATACTACTCACAGTGGAATGACGTGGCTGCCCTCAGAAGGAAAGTTCACGAAAACAATTGTAAAGGTCAATGACCTAACAATAAAAAATTCTTTTGAGTCTTTCTCTCGCTCGCTCGTTCTGGTTCACTCACGCCAGAGGTTCTCTCGGTGTCTGGGTGGCAGTTGCCTGACAGTGAACACTACTCCTTGGCTCACATGTACGTTTGCGCAGACCTCGACATGAAAATGTCCGTCACTTGAAGACACATACCCTGAAGCTCACGTGAGGACATCTGACCAAGATGTCACACAAGATACATAAGATGTCACACAGGATAATAAAATATCACACAACATACACAAGATGTCACACAATATTAGAAGATGTCACACAGGATGCGCAGCGCTCTGTCTGCTGAAACATTGAGTTCACCCAAGAGAACATTGGACAATCGTGTCCAGCGTCTCCTAGCAACATCCAGCTGTCACCTCTGTCCACGGGTCCCTAGTCCTTTGTGGTCTCTAAACAGCTTTCAGTTTTCGCGACGATCATCCTCAAGACATGTTGACATACCCCTCCCTCTCCCCCTAACGGCAGTTCCAGTCCTCACCTCCTCCTCATACCTGTAAGTTGTCTTATAAGCCTGTCGGGCATCAGGGGGAGTTAAGCAAGGTTAATTAGTAATTAGAGAATATATCAAGCACCAAAAAATTCTGAGCTAGTATTTTTTTTTCTTGGGAGAGTTCTTCGCTGTCTTTAGCCAAATGTTGGCGCTCGCGCATGCGCCGTGATGCCATTTCACTCGTTGAACCCTGCATTACTTCCCTTTGCGCCTCGGTTCGCCTCGCAAGAAGTATCTCCACTTTCTTTTGTTTTTGCTGCCCGAAATATTTCCCGCAAATAGTCCACGTCTTCGCGCTCCGTCGAGGAAAGGCTTACTCGTTCCCTCCTCCCTCTCAACCTTCCCTCGCACCTCCCAGCTCAGTGGGCAAGCTACGATGACAGTTACTCGTGGGCACAGGAAGTGTGCAGGAACTGATTAACCCTCTGACTGCAAGACGCATAAATTGTTTCTGTGGCTTTCCGTTCCTTCTCCCTGCGCTTCCCTCCATGTTGCGCGAGACGCCGCGCGCCAAAGAACTGGCGCCAGGATCGACTGAATGCGAGAGAAAGAAAGTCCTCCCGTGTAAACACGATGTTGGAGAGAATGTTGATGTGGACTGTGGTTATGAACAACATGGAATAATTTCAAAGCTGGTCAGATCTGATGGAGTCACCCAGTGCTCTGTCACTCACAAGTCGCCTTGTCAGGACCGCGGCTGACATCCACAAACAGCTTTCTGGAGACTTGCAGGGAGACAGAGAGTGAGCATTTCGTCCACAGCTTCCTTGAGACTACAGGAACACCAGAGAGTGAGCATTTCATCCACGAACACACCCTTTCTTCAAATTTTGTCGCACACAGCAACAGACTTATAGAAGCCATAATTATTCATACAGCACTTGATTCTATAGCTGAGTAAGCTAGGAAGAAAATAGTTACCCATAAATCTGTCAAGAGACCTTAACAGGAATTGTCGATGTTGCACAAAATATCCTCTGGACCATGAAAGAACCAGCTCTGACTTTCTAGAGAGAGCTCCCAAGTCCTAAGTCAAGTTTGTAAAAGATAAAGCAACTCTGGTTTAATAAGTTTTTACACAGATGGAAAGATAAAAATAAACTTAAAAGGATTATTGTTTTGTTCAAGATTGGAACCCAGGGGCTGCGCATCCCCAGCGGTCGGCAGGTCGGTGAGTCGATGGCAGGACCACGCGGCTGGCATCTGGCCGCACGGCGGTGAGCACAGCTCTGTTGTAGCCGCGCTGACAGGCGAGATTTATTGGCCAACACTTTCTATTTTGAAAACAAACAAATTGAAAACGAGCCCCCCTGCGCACGCAGAGGAGTCTGGGTAGGGGTATAATAGTGTGAGGTGGATGAGAGAGCGGGTGGGGAGGCCGGGGATGGGACTGCACGAGGTGGAGGAGAAGGTAAAAGTGTAAAAGCCAAACCTGGGGGAACGTGTGATTTCCGAAACGGAAATTTGAGTGTCAACCTTTTTTTTTCTTTCCTCGCCGGAAGGAAATTATTTTAGAGCTCTTGTTTCCAGCTGGAGGGTTATCTTCGGAGGCTTAAATGGAGTGTAGAGCAGGTCGTTTGGGAGGGTTTAGCGCCCCTGCTGCAGGCTGGAAGTGATCAATTTGTCTCCCATTGACAAATACACATGTCCAGGAAGAAGCTTGATGACAGATGAGGTAAGCGACGAGGAAATGTTTAATAAACAAGAGGAAAGCAATACTGTAGAGGATTGTCTAACCTGAGTGTGACAGACATTGAGCTATTTGTTCCAAGCTACAACGTGGGTAGAAGATGGACATAATTAACAGCCGGGATTTTGTTTTCAAAGAAGAAAATAAGTTAAAAATGAAACATGCCATGTTTGAAAATGAAAATAAGGTGTGGGACTCATTGTCATCTACCCACTTCACCCCGCCAGCTCCCCGTGGGACTGTATGATGTGTGTCCTCCCTGGGTTCATCCCACCAGTAACTCATCTCATGTTGTATCCTCTCTTATCCCTAACTTGGGGTTTATTACACCTGTACTTCACCAGGTTGTATCCCTCGTGTGCCCCACCGAGTTGTACCCGGACACAAAGAATCGTGTCCTCAGGTCTGGCTTGAGTACTCGACTCCTGTAAAAATAACGGCTAAAACAACAACAACAACAGCAACAACAACAACAACAACAACAACAACAACAACAACAACAACAACAACAACACCACAATGCATAGTCTGTAAATAAACGTCTGTATTGGTCTCAGACATCAGAGAAATGATGCAGACACAAGTGGATGTGCTTGTAATCTTGTTCTAACCTGGGATCACGTGATCAGTAAGCCACATCCGGTCTGTTTCCATGGTTATTTAGGAGCATTCAACGATAAACATATGAACAATGTGTGTGTGTGGCCTCATAACAAACAGTCTACACAATGACAAAAACCAGTTTTAACACAAAACAACACGTAGGGCGAGATTTCATTACTCGAGAAACGGTCAGATGACAAAAAAATGTTCTCGAAGAAAAGGAAAGTATAAAAAAATGAAGGAAAAAAGAGATGAAGACGATGTTGGTGTAATGCAAGCTGTTTGTTTAACAGATGCCGGACTGAGGCAGCGGAGACAGCAATGGCGGTCTCGCCGCTAAGTGGCGCCACTTGTGCCACTTGACGTCATCATGTGAACAAACGACGTTGCCACTGGCAATTTGAATGTAACGGTTCTGGTATAAAACCTTCCCCAGCCAGCGATAGCTTAATTTTTGATGGAGAGATAGCTACTTCCACGATGTCTATCGGCAGACAGCGAGAAAGCCTTCTGACAAAGACACCGACTTTTTATGTCACAGCGAGGAGAGAACTCACAGCGGATAGGCATCTTCCTGCTTGTGAGAGTGGCTTCCCCTGAACTCAGATAAATGTTGAGACAAGGGCGATGTAAAGGCACAATGCGGTGTTAGTTTGTATGTGTGTGTATGTGTGTGGGTGTAAAGTTTGGGTGAGTCGGTGGGTGATTCTGCAAGGACGACAATCCACTGAGGGAAGTAGGGCGGAGAGAGAAAGAGGGAGGAAGAACATGAGAAGCTTATTTTTCAAGTTGTCAAAGACTGGAATGTTAAATTTTCGGCAGCAGTGCGTCGTTTGCAAACTTTCAGGCGTCCAGGAGAAGGCAGGAATGCAGGTTAATTTATTTACAACAAATGCAGTGTGGGTATCAAACAGGCTGAGGGGTGCATGGAGAAAATACAGCTTACAGGGCCACTGACGGCCGGTGCCGGGAGGGTAGTCCTGCCTCCTGGTGGGGCTCAGCTACCAGGGAACACACTGGAGGTATAGCTATCAGGCAGGCAAACACAAACCTTTAGCTACAGCCCTACAGCCTACAGTCTGATGGAGACCTGTAGCTATCTAGCAAGGACTTAACCAAGTTAGCTATCGACGATCAAAATGTGGGGCTTAGCTATTTGTAACTAAATCGTGAGGTTTAGCTATGGAACAAGACAATTGAGAGGTCTAACTACCAATTAACAACATGTAATGACAATTGTCGAGCAACATGATAGCTTAGTGTAGTCCTGAAGTTTTTGTTGCTTACTGTCAACAAAGTCAATTGTGTGTTTTCCTGTTTGTAGTTCTCCAGAGTACAGACTTTTCATCAACTTTTTTTCTAGGAACCTGACATAAAGCCCCGAATCTTAATTTATCCCCAAAAACCTCATTTTCTTGAAGGAGGAAAAAAGTTGGTGATGCGATCCTGTCTCCCCCTGGCCACCCGTATCTCGGCCGCCAAGCAGCGACAGGAACTCGGGGGCTGAGCTGCTCCTCCTTATCTGTGTCTACCCACGACAGGTCTGTCGACAGTCTGTCTCATGTCGATATTACAGTCAGCAACCGCCACAAAGGCCGTCTTGTTGTCATATGCTGACAAACATCCTCGGACAATAACTCTCACTCACTCCAGTGCATGTTTTCAAGTCAGCCGCCGGTTGAAAGATGCAGTTTTTTCATAAACCGTTTTATCGTTTGCATCGTGTTTTTATCTTTGTTTTTGTTTTCCACGACTTATCTCCCTGAGCTGATCTCTCTCTCTCTCGCTCTGTCTCTCTCTCTCTCTGTGCATGTGTGAGAGAGAGAGAAGGAGACAACCACCGTGTCCACATCTTGAATTTCGAGTGATATCGTAACTGAGTAAATCCGTTGATGTCTTGTTCATGCCTTCATGAACATGAACATGATGAGCAGGTCAGCTGGGGTCGTAGTTAGGAAGCGAGGGTAAGTCGTTACCATGGGGACAAGATGGGGAGCTCAAAGACAAGAACTAGTTTCCGAAGCAAAAGTCTGAGTTCCGAAGTTATAAAGTATCCAGACCTCCCTTTGGCCTTGTCTTCGAACCCAGATCTTCTTGTCCAGTCATCTGCCAGGACCTCTGCAACTCGGAGTCCAGCAGGTTTAAAGGCAGATAACTCTGAAGCCGTGACTTTCTCCCTCAGATTGTGTTCCCAGGCAGGGGGCGACAATGAAAGATTGGACAGAGTTAAAGAGGGAGGGAATCCAAATAGTCACATGCATGGTGTGCCGGTAGATGGAGAGGAAATCTGATAAGGCCAGCCTATAGAGCGCGACGGGTACGACAAATTTCTCCGCCGTTGGAGAGGAAGGGAGGGAACTGTCATTATCTGATGCGACGTCCATTCTCGGGACCGCGCGCCGATGATTTCCTCCTCCTCTTCCTCCTTCTCCTCCTCCTCCTCGGCCGTCCGACTCTCCGCCAGCGCGCGCAGCAACGAAACTGAGATATGTTTTAATTTTACGCATGGCTGGCGTTCCCCTCAAACCGCCGAGGACACCGGCAGTTTCGCCGACGACATAATTTTTGCCCCTTTGAAATCGCCCTTTCCGTTAGACCCAAAGGGGAACTACTCCCAACGGCTGGATCGCGGGCACGGCGTCTATCAGTGTGAAGGATCTTACACCTGTCCACGAGACTCCTGACATGCAGGCGCTGCCAGAGATTTACAGGAGAAGGTGAGGCGAGTTCGAGTCCCTGCGATGGGTGCTTCGTCTGTAGCTGTCAAAAGTCGAGATCACAAGTCGCTAAGCTGGTTTCGAACTTCAAGCAATGGAAACCTTTCTTATCGGGTTTCTAGGGATCTGAGACAAGAAGGCTAAAATCGGATTTGTCTCCGCTTGAGATACCCAGTGAGAGAACACACCATGTACCCAGTGAGAGAACACACCATGTACCCAGTGAGAGAACACCATGTACCCAGTGAGAGAATACATCATGTACCCAGTGAGACAACACACCAATGACCATGTACCCAATGAGAGAACACGCGATGTACCCAGTGAGAGAACACACTATTGACCATGTACCCGGTGAGAGAACACACCAATGACCATGTACCCAGTGAGAGAACACCAATGACCATGTACCCGGTGAGAGAACACCAATGACCATGTACCCAGTGAGAGAACACCAATGACCATGTACCCAGTGAGAGAACACACCATGTACCCAGAGAGAGAACACCAATGAGCAGTCGTCAGGACGAGTTGGGGAGCAGTGACAGAAGCAGCAATGTCAAAGGTCAAACACATTTCCTCAGCAGACCAAGGGCTTGAGATCTCGACTCTCGATTTTCTGACAGGAGGCAACGGGAGGAACAAGTGCGGCTATCGGCGAACCTGTAGCAGAGTGCTGGCCCCTGGATAGAAGGCGCGCTTGTGGAGTTTTATGAGGCTGCCTGCAGATGGCTCCTGTGATTGGCAATTCCCTATCGGCGTAAAATCCCGCGTGAGTTCAGTTCACGCGCCGCTATCTCGGGGTCTCTCGTCACCTCATGTGAGAACAGGGGCAACACTCGGAAACAACGGTCTCTCTCTTTCTGCACAACCTTAAAGGGCCTTACTTATCTCCTGCAACAGCTTTCCCTCTTTTCCATTTCTTTCTTTTTCAAATTTCAATCTTTTAAAAATGTTTTCCTTATTTTTTGTCCCAAATATCACTCCTCCCCCCTCCACACACACACATAAGATCGGTGCGTGACTTTTGCACTATTACAACAAGAACAAATAGTTCTAGAAATTGTGTCATCCCCTTCACAACTTGAGATCATTGAAACCAGAAGTCATCGTCCTGATGATGATTAGCTGATGACTGTAATCACTATACGTACATGCCACACGTCTACATGCCGCCATCTTGACCTGTGACCTCACTGGAGTGCCACTCACAACGGTCGCCACTCGATGCTGATGCTGCAAAGACTGCCAAGAACAGCCAGACTGAAATGGCAGCCGCCAGAGGGCGCTGCTCTCAGTCACGTGCGTCGTCATCGGCGGCCATGGCACGAGAGGCTCGTGCTGCGAATCTCCGCTGGTGGAGTCGACCTCCACACTTGCTGAGAGTTGCTCACCTTGCTCCTCACTCTCCATCCCTGAGTCGCTGGCTCACCCCGGGTGGAGGCTGACTGCTGGAGGAGGGCCGAGTGCTTGCGCTGCTGTAAAATACACAGAAACCTCCTCGGAATGTAACTTCGCCAGAAATTGGCGCCTGCTTTTTTTTTCTTTTTTTGTCTGATTACCCTGAGAACTATATTTCCTGCCCCAGTGGGTAGCCGACAAGTTTTTTATTGGCCTGGCCCCTTGATTATTATTATTATTATTATTTCTTCGTATGAACTTCAAGATCCTTTCTTGGTCCAAACGAAAACCCAGCCATGAGCTGCCTGACTACCAACGAGTATAATTATTGTATCCAAGTTTATTGTGTGTGTGTGGTGTGTGTGTGTGTGTGTGTGTGTGTGTGTGTGTGTTTTGTACTTTTAATTCTGTCAGCATGTAACACACTCACTCCTGTATCTCTGTAACAGTTTCCTATGTAACACTGTGTAACAGGCACATAGTCACCCACAAGGGATGTTGTCCACAGATGAAGACGCCAGCAGACTTCCAACACTTTGGAAGCATCACCAGAAAAGTTCAGGTAGACAGGTCATCAGCAGGTGAGACAGGTAGACACACACATGACTACACACACTTTCTGGAGGAACACAGACATATTTAGGTCTCATCAGGAGAAAACTAATTTGCCTTTACTTCTTTGTGTTTTTATTCATGGACTGATGTTGATGTATCCATAATTTTTCTCCTGGATATTCAGGATTTCTTTTTTGTGATCATCCATGTACTGGAATTTTCAGCCACTTTCCACAGCTTGATCATCATAACACAACAAAAACGTTACCTTCTTGGTGTTTCACTTATTTATTCCTCTGAACCCTCCTTTGTGCTCCCTGTACCCGAGCCACGAGCCACGAGCCGGCTTCCGACAGACTCAAACGGCGGGTTGTCCTGTCGGACACAAAGATTTATTTGTACAGCATCACTGATGAGCCCCGTGCCCCGTGTTATCTAACCCAAAAAAGTCACATCTTTATTTTCTTTCTCTCTTTCTAAAAAAGATAATCCTTTTGAGAGACGACAATTCTGTGTGATGTGATTCCTTTTTAAATGTTGTGTTGGCGGCTGTGGGTGTAACGGGATCCAAAAGCAACATGTTGTGGGAGCAGCTTAACAGTTTCATCAGATCCATCGCCAGAAGCTGCGACAAGACGAGGGACCATCTCAAAGCCTTCACAGATACAGTCGACCTGACACAAAGGACTCTCTCATCCAACTGCATGGCTACCCCAAAAACCATCACACCCCTGGTGCCAGATATAGGACTCGTGCGCCACTCACTCAACAAAAAACCTCGACGACCTCCTCCTGCACTGAATCCAATTAAAATATCGATGAGGTGGGAGATGGAACTAATTTTGTATTTCCGTATCGCTCTTGTTTTTGTGGGTGGCTAGATGTTTTCAGGATAAAAGTTGGAGGGTAACTTGAGCCTTTATTGCGAAACCTACCCCAGTTGTATCTCTCTATTCGCAAAGCATTTTTGTAGGAGGGAGTAAGGGGGGGCCGACTAATGAAGGAGAGTAGAGAACTGTCTCTGTACCTTGGCTTTGTAACAGAATGCAGACCGACTGACTTTCCTTCCCTTTGCAAGAAGACGATTTTTGATGTTTAGCCCAGGCATATCTTCCTCCGTTTTCGTCCTTTTTTTGTGGGGGGAAAGTGGGAGGTGAGAGGAGGGAGAGGGTGAGAGGGTGAGAGGAGGGGAGAGAAGGGACGGGTGAGGCTAATGATTCTAACAGAGGTTTGCAGAAATAATGACGAAGCATTATCACCGACAATTTTTGTTTCTCGTCAGAGCTCCTCTGTCTATTGCAGTTGCCCAGGTTTGATAGATAGCAGATTTTCGCCTTAGTAAAGCCAAGTTTTCGCATAAGAAGGAGAAAGTTTAAGGCGCTGTGGGGAAACATTAGTGTTCCTAACCGTCTGAAGTCAAGCTACATGACAAGATGGAGCCGCTCGCCTTTTTTTTTTAGCTGTAGATGAAAGTTGCAATGGTGGAATATTATTAACACTGAAATAGCTGCCGGCTTTTGATTTCAAATTGTTTTGGCACGTGTGTAGGTGTGCGTGTATGCGCGTGCGTGCGTGAATGTGTGTGTGCGCCCTCGTGTGCGTAATCGTGGGTGTGTGAGTGTGTGTGAGAAGGTATCTGCGGTCGTCAGTGCGTATATGTGTATGGATGTGTGTACATGGATATGTGTGTATATATATGTGTGTAGATGTATGTGTCTGTGCCTGTGTGTGTCTGTGTGTATGTGTCAAGAAAGCACGCCACGTCATGAGCTTGTGTGAGGTTTGCAGTATCCATTAAATAAAATGCTTATTTTACTTGTTTTGGGTTGTAGAACATGAAAATAAATCGCGTGCAGACTCCAGAAACGTAACATCCCATTGTCGGGAGAAATTAAGCCCTCGTGAAGTCACGTGATCATGACAAAAAGAGGTTTTCATGAAGTCACGTGGTTGTGGCAATGTGTTACTGCCTTCATTCACCCTCGGGATCATCGCACTACGTTCTCGTTTTATTTTTTGTTTTGTTTTGTTTGTTGTCGTTTTTTTCCTTTCTCGTCTACATGGACTAAATTTCGTCTTCTTCAACATTCTGAAATCTCATATAATGCTGTGTGCATCCATTTCGTTTGTTTTAGTTTACATGAAGGGTGTGGCCGTTAAATTTGTTTCGTCACTCTGATGTTTCCTGACCATAACTGGACAAAGATTTCGAGGAACCCGTACAGTCCCTGTGCGACATTTCTCTTCCTCCAAAGTTGGGAATCCTGCTGATAACTCTTGCTGTAGCTTTGTGAAGTCCCTTTAGCAATTCTCTTTGCTTTGAAGTCATCATGTCCTTTTTAGTATAAACATCTTATTGTTTTTGTTTTGATTTCTTTGTTTATTTATTCGGGATGTACTTCGTGTGATGGTCTTGGTAGCCGCTCATGTGGATACAAGTGCGAGGTACTCAGTGTCTTTGATGTCTGTGCAGTTACCCACCTTGGGTCGTGTTCTTGACCTCGCGAAGGCCTGGTATCAAGCAGGTAGGCAGAGCGCCTCAACCCTGGCGACCCTGGGTCCAGACAGCACTCTGTGACCTCCCCCACCCGACAACAGCCACCCCCACAACAACAGCCCCCTCCTCCACTATCTGTCGCCAGGAGTCATGGGTCCGTGAGCTCAAAGTTTCGCATGCTGCTGCTGCTAATCTAAAACCAAGAGGCGGAAGGGGAAGTGACGTCAGCAGTACGTTTGAACGGCCCAGCTACTGACTCCCGTCACGTGGGTGGGAAAGTGTGAAGAGGGGAGACAATACTTCCGTGGAAGGCGCCATGATAGCCATGGTCTCAGTGGGACATCCGATGCCGGGGGTCCTGGGGTCTGTTACTGAAATGTTGACCAACAATCGTCAGCGAGAGAGAAAGGACTGGAGTCAGTGACGTACCCGAAGCTAAACATAAACAAGACCCTAATATCTGAGTACAAGCCATGCCAGTGGTGCTGAGTGTTCCCCACAGACCCCCACTGACCTGTAGACACTGTACACACGGTGCTGAACACATTTCTGTGAGTCTTACAAACAAACCCTGTAGGACAAGGACAGCTCCCTGCTCACCCTGTTTCCGTGACCCGTGAGCAAAGGAAGAACTGCTTACTCGGGTAGGTCACTTGGTCAAGCCTGCATAATGAACTCTTCATCGTGTATTTTTAACTGACTACACACGCGCGGTGCCAGCAGGGATCGCAGCAACTGGTGCGGGGCTGTGGATGAAGCCGCTGTTGTTGCTATCGTGGTGCGCTGCTGGTGAGCATGAAGGCGGCGGGCTGTTGTGGCCTATCGTCTGTCGAGGGGAGATCAGGCGGATTTGAGGAAGACAAAACAAAACCCTGAGGCAAAGGCATCGCATGACTGTGACTAGAGACAAGCGCACGGAGAACTGCGCATGCGTACGTGTGTGTGTGTGTGTGCGTGTGTGTGTGTAAATGTTTGTGTAAGTGTGTGCGTGAGTGTGTGTGAGTGTGTGTGTGTGAGTTTTGGAGAAGTTTCACTGCAGCCAACAAATGAAGTAAAGCACAAATTGTAGCGGGTGTGTATATTAAAATATTTCTTACCCAATAAACTCAAAAGGTTTCATAACCGATGTCATCGGCATAATTCTTTTCTTTTATGCTTTAAATATAATTTTTAAAAATCTAAATGCTGGATAAGTATAATTATTATTTACGTTAATTAAAATTAAATTGTCTCTAGTAAAATGACAAATTACACGTGGTTGGGTCTTGATTATACAGCACCTGAAAGAAAATGTCATTTTGTCATGAAATAAAAAAGTTGAAACTGATAATTGTTATTCGCGAAATTTAATTTTTGAAGCACAGATTTGTTTGTTAGTACAAGGTAATTGTGTTTTACACTTGTATTTTATAGTTATGGCTGCTACACATACATTCACAAAGCCTTTCTTTTTAAATGAACATCCGTGTCTTCTCATCTTTTTCTTCTTGGTTTGGGTTTAGTTGCTATTTTATAGCCGTTCAAATTTTGTATTTTCACACGGAAACAGTCACGCCATTTTTACACCTACACATTTAGACAAGAAGTATAAATAATAAAGTGTGATATAAACTATTGTATTCACCGTGTCAGCTGACTTTGCCACGACAGTCACGTGACTGCAGTAACGACCAATGCAGCTTTGGTGCTACACATCTCCCAGTGTAATCACCAATTAGTTGTAGATGAGCGCAGGCTGGCAAGGAATGAGAGCAGGCTGGTCTCAATTTCTCTTCGCCCGACCCCAGCAAGACTTCTGACGCCATTTTGACGCCAGCACGTGACGCCGGGGAAAGGTCAGCGCGTGCGCAGGCGCTTGGCGCTAAGGCGAAGGGTAGCCGAGGTCGAGTCGGTTGTGATGGAAGAATTTGCAGACGACAAAACACTTGTGCCTGAACCCTGATAGCCACAGCGGTTAAATATGTATACACAAACAACATCAACAACAAACAAGCAAAAGTTCAGGAGGATTAATTTGAAGAGGAACATCGACGTGAGTTATCAGCGATGAAGTCACTGTGTGTGCTAAGTGTATTCACTGGTCATCACATTCACCTTCACACACATAAACACATCGTCAGAAAGGCACAAACAACAAGGTGACAAGGTCTATTATGTGATGACATGTCATTGCCACTCTTCTAGTCACCACACAGTCTGACAGCTTGCTGTCCACACAGACATTGTCTCTAACACACACGTCAGCATCAATACATCACGCACAGCATGCTGGGAACAACTGACAACTGACCCCGGAGGTGAGACGACCTCTGGGGAGAAGGATCTGTAAGAAAAGCGAGAGATAAGTTGACGATGTCGCGATGAGGGAGATAACACTGTGAGGGGGTGAGGAGTAGCTGCGCCTGACCCTTGACAGCCCGGATGTAAATCTCGTGTTGGCCACTCGGCACGTGCAGCACGCGCAACACCTCATCGTCTGCTCCAGCTGCCCCAGGGGTCACGGCCACCGCCCCTAACTGTAGGAGACAGCCACACACCGGCGCACGCAGCGCCACGTGGACACGTAAAGGTCACGTGACCACTACACAGACACCGAGCAACAGTCACAGAAAAACTACAGACAACAATTACTGAAACAACACTGAACAATAATTACTGAACTATACACAGAAAACATTTACGAAACAGAACTGGACGACAAATTACTAAAATTGAACAGTAATTCAGTAACTCAGTTTTGTTGACAATTCAATAATTGGTGACAACAATTTGTGTTTACTAAATAAACAGTTAAAATTACTGAAAAGAAATGGACGTTTGAGTAAGGAGGTTATGAAACATGAGATTATTTAACAAGAAATAAACAATAAGTAGTGAAAATGGTATTGACTGATAATAATTACTAAAATAACTCAACTACTAAACAATTAACAATAATAGATGCAGTTAGCTCTAAATAATGCTGACAAACATTATCCCAGTAATAATTATAATGATCACAGCTGGACAAAATAGCAAGGAGGTTCTGATTGTACATAAAGTGAGCATTAATTACAGACACAACACTGAACAACAATTCTTATAATACAACTGAAGATTAATCAGGCATGAGGAGAGGGAGGGGCAGGGAGGGATGATGTAGTCTTAATAGAGACACTGAAGGTACTATAGACACTTCATATAGACATTTAACTACTTCAGACACTTCATATAGACACTGAAGTACTATAGACACCTCATATAGACATTTAACTACTACAGACACTTCATATAGACACTGAAGTACTATAGACACTTCATATAGACACTGAAGTACTATAGACACCTCATATAGACACTGAAGTACTATAGACACCTCATATAGACATTTAACTACTACAGACACTTCATATAGACACTGAAGTACTATAGACACTGAAGTACTATAGACACCTCATATAGACACTGAAGTACTATAGACACCTCATATAGACACTGAAGTACTATAGACACCTCATATAGACACAACAGCAAGAAATGACCGAATACTGGGTAGTCATCACACAAACAGTACTCAATAGTAATTGCTGAAACCCATCTGAGCAACAATAATTAAACAGAACTAGTCACTGCAGCAGGACAATCGTGCGACCAGTGAACAGAGACTGAAAACATCAGACGGGAGCAATGAGGTGAACATTAATGACTGACAACAAAACTGAACAAGACAAGACAACTGATTTCAGTCATTAACTGACTTGATTTCTTTGTCCAGTTCATTAACCACTTTTCAAGATGTTCTTTATTTCCTTCCCTCCATCTCTCCCTTCCGTTCACTACTATCATCCCTCCCCCACTCCCTCCTCCCCGCAAGTCCGACACTAACTGCCAGAGGTTGTGACCCCGCGGCACGATCCCTTGGGAAAGGCGGCGTGGCGAGGCCCCCAGCTGCTCGGAGGATCTGCTTTGGTCATCAGGCGAGGGCGAAGAAAGGATTCGTTTTTGAGCGTGTCGGTTTTTTTGGTGGCGGGCACTTACGTTTTGAGGCGCCATGTTTCACAGGGGGAGAGGAAGCAATGACTGCTCCCCCGCAGGGAGCATCTGTTAGTTAGCTCTCGTTTGGCCAAACGACCCTGGCTGCCGCGTGGAAGTTGGGTGGAGAGAGATTTATACCTGGGTGCTCGCTAACTGTGCAAACAAACAACACCAGCGCTTCGCACGTACTGTCCAGGGAGGAAGGAGGGAAGGATGGAGCGGGGAGGCAGGCTCTTGGCGCGGTCGTCAGGATGCTGATGGTGAATGACACCGCGGACAAACAAATGGGGGGAGGAGAGTGAGTGTTGAAATGTTTCGGAAGTCAGTTTTTGCTGCAGCAAATGAAATGTTTCTAAACTTCTTCACTGTCGGGGTGGCAAAGACAGAAGGTCTTGGAGAGAAGAGAGTGCGCCTGTCACAACAGACAGAAAAATAAGTGTGGGTGGGGAGGGAATGATGGGATGGAGTGATGGGGGACAATCCCCTGGTGGACTGGAGATGAGGAGACAACTTGTACGGACGCTCGGACACTTTTTTTTAACGGATGTTGGGGTAGATGTGCGATGGTTTGTAGACAGTTGTACTGATGTTGTGGCGGGTACCTGACGGTTGTAACAATCTGATCTCACAACACAGGAGAGTCTGACACGTCTGTAATGACAGGTCTGGAAATCTCACAAATGGCGACACAAAATTAAATATATAAAGCTCCGAATGCGCTACCTTCTTGTTCATCATTATCCTGTAGTTCAGCGGTTCTCAACCTGTGGGGCGCGACCCCCTGGGGGGTCGCGACGTGCCTACAAGGGGGTCGCGAAGGTGGTCATTTTTTAAAAAAAAAGTTTCTTATACTGGTATTAGTGAAATTAGTTTACATTGTGTAACCGAGTGGTGCGGGGGCTCAAACTCCAAATCTCTTCTCCCTATTCAAGTACACTGTCTCGGCATGCAGTGACTTCTCACTTCCAAAACTCAAAACACAATCCCCCTCTAAACAATTAAGCCTCCAATCTCCCTCCTCTCACCTTTTGCCCTCTCTCTTCCCCAATCTCTCATAGCTGACTCCCCTCTCCCTCTCCAGTCACACCTCTCTTTTTTTTTTTTAAACATCTAAAAGGCACGCATTCAGGAAACGTCCATCATTCACACCCTTTCATTCGCACGTGCTCAGTCCTAGTACTCTATAGGTCCCTGACAGAAGGCCATGACCAGACAATGCGCTGCGACTAGATAAAGACAGCAGTTTTAATCCAAATTTTGGATGCAAGTACACGTGTTTGTCCTGAAGAAGATAGCCATGGATAAATTTGTGCTGCAAAAAGGAACTGATTGCGGTGGTTTTTTGAAAAGAAAAAGTGAAGAAACGAGCGATGTGCAAGTTTTGGGTGCTGGAGCCGATGAAAAACCAGAAAGGCCTGCTACGAAAGTAAGAAAGTATGACAATGAATACTTGAAAACTGGTTTTACAAACATTATTGTTGATGGTAAAGAACGGCCACAGTGTGCTGTTTGCCTCGCAATATTAGCTCCAGAGAGTATGAAGCCAAACAAACTACGGCGCCATTTGGAAACTTGGCATGCGGAGTTAGCTTGCAAACCTCTCGAATTTTTTGAACGAAAATTGCAAGAATACAAAAGAGACAACAAAACATTTGTCTCACATACATCAATTCCTAAGAAAGCTTTGATGGCTTCGTATCAAGTTTCCTATCGCATTGCTCAAAACAAAAAAGCACATACGATCGGAGAGTCATTAATACTGCCTGCAGCAATGGACATTGTACGGACCATGATAGGAGAAGATGCTGCTACGCAACTGCAAGCCATTCCTTTGTCAAATGACAGTTCGCCGAAGAATAACTGAGATATCTGAAGACGTGTCTGACCAGTTGATCAGTCGTATAAAAAGCCAAAATTTTGCTTTGCAGTTAGATGAAGCTACTGACACTGCAGGTGACTCACATTTGATTGCTTACATTCGTTACGTGTGGGAAAATAATCTTCTGGAAGACTTTTTATTTTGCAAGAAAATTGAACGCAGAGCAACAGCCCAAGATTTTTTGGGATTGTCGATGACTTCCTTAAGGACCAAGGCATTTCCTGGAGTTCCTGCATCGGCTTGTGCACAGATGGCGCCCCTGCAATGGCTGGAAAGAAACAAGGGTTGCAATCTCTTATTAAAAAGGTTGCTCCAGACGTAGTTTGGACTCACTGCATGATCCACCGTGAAGTTCTAGCTTCCAAAGATTTGAGTGTTGAGTTGTACACAGTGCTAACAGATGTCATAAAAATGGTGAACTTTGTAAAGAACAGTTCTGCCAGATCTCGCCTGTTTTCTCTGATATGTCAAGACATGGGAGCCGACTAGGACACCTTGCTCTATTACTGCGAATCAAGGTGGTTGTCGCGTGGAAAAGCTCTCGCAAGAGTCTTTGAATTGCGGGAAGAATTGTGGGTGTTTCTGAAGGAGAACTCTTTCAACAAGGCTGACCTGCTTAAGAACGACCGATGGCTGCTGCTAATGGCATATTTATCGGACATATTTGAGAAGCTGAACGTTGTGAATACTTCTATGCAAGGGAAGGACACCACCATATTACAAACAACTGACAAGATGAATGCTTTCGTCCGAAAAATTTCGTTGTGGACGCAAAAGATACGCCAAGAAAATATTTTTGATATGTTTCCGTGCTTGTGTAAGTGCAAGGCTGACAACTTGAATCTTGATCAGGTGAAGAAGGTAATTATTGCCCATCTAAACGGACTGCAAGAAAGGTTTCAGCATTATTTCGCTGAAATTGATGTGACTAAATACGAGTGGATTCGTAATCCATTTCTGGCTGATCCTAGCACAAGCGGGTTGTCCACGCAAGAAGAAGAGCAGCTCATCGACCTTTCGAGTGACCAATCTCTGAAAATGGTCTTCCAAACAACACCAGTGCCAACATTCTGGATTAGCATCAACGGTGAATATCCTCTCCTTTCTGAGAAAGCAATGAAAGTTCTGCTGCCATTTTCAACTTCATATATGTGTGAGCAAGGATTTTCAGCATTGGCAGCACTGAAGACTAAATACAGAAATCGTGTGGACGCAGAGGCTGAGCTGCGAATAGCAGTGGGTACGAACATCGCCTCCAGGTTCGCTTCTCTATGCAACAGCAAGCAGGCTCAACCTTCTCATTAATCAAAGTGAGTGTCCAATAAAATAATATTTATTAGCTTTAGTAAAATTTCATTAACAGTTATACTTGTTGCAGATACGAACTTTGTTCTTCCGTTGTTGAATTGCATTGATTTCCTCGACGCGGCGTTCGAGGTTAGCTAAAGCTCCCCCCCCCCCCGCTCTTCCACCGACCTAGCTGGCTAAGGGGGGTCGCGGACGTACCGGTGTTCGTCAGGGGGGTCGCCACATGTAAAAGGTTGAGAACCGCTGCTGTAGTTCCTAGTGAGAAAAACATTGTAATATTGTAACATGACCTGTCAAAGACAGAAAACAATTCAGCTTCCCGACGGCCAACCACGCATGTCACAGTTGGTCACTTTCTTTCTCCCTCTTCTCCTACTCATGTTGATCGTTATCATCTTTTTCCTCAACCTCGTCCTCATCCTTATCACCATCTTTAACCTCATCATCGTCCTTAACAACATCTTTCCCCTACATCTCAACCTATTTCATTCATCACCCTCCTCCTCAACTTCATTATCATCTTGATAGTAGACTCGTTACCAGCCTCATCACCATCCTCCTCGTTACCTTCCTCTTCATCATCCTCATAACCCTCCTCAATGCCATCCCCCACATGAACCTCATCATCATCATCATCAGTCATCAACCATTAGTGGTAATACTGTTGTCGTTGTTGTTGTTCCGAGACTCTGCCGGAAGCAGTCAGCTAACCTGGGAAGTGAAATACAAAACTTTTAACTGACAGGTACCCGGGAATCATCTCCCTAACCGCCAGCAGCAAACCTTGCACGTGGTTCCCAGAGACCAGTCACACAAAGCAAACTCAAACGATCTGATTACATGATCCGCTTTTTTTTTTTTTCTGGTCGCTGCCTCAACCGCCTGTACTGAAGTGCATCCTACAGAACTAAGCGCTCTCCGGCGGCAGAGATCGTTTCAGTCGTCTCATGGCGGAGGGTCAGTCTGGCGCGCGACGAGAAAGCTCGAGAGTCGCGCCATTTGAGCGAGAACGAGCAGTGACGAGGCTTGTCCCTTTGCATGCATTGTTCCACTTGTCACCCAGGTCGTCCATCCCACCCCAGGTCCTACCCTGCTCCCGCTCACCCTCCCATCAATGTCATGCGCACTTGCCTCGAAACCAGGCGCAACACTGGCGCGAGGCGCGCGGCGGAATTCCGGGTATGTCGGGTGTAAAATGCGAACTGCCCCGGAATGTAAACTGAGGTACAGGGGACCGAGCAAATGGAAAGCTTCCACCCCCATCAAAACCCCCTCCACTTCCACTCCCCCTCATGCGAGCACCGATTCGTTACAATGTTCTGCAAGTACTATGTTATTCTTGTCGTCGGCGTGGCACCGCCTCCCTGCCGGTACTTTCATCGCCATCATCGTCAACATGGTCGTTGTTCGATAGTTATGTCGATTATGCGAAAATAGAGAATTCAGGCGGCTGAATTTTTCGCTGCATCTTTATCCTTTGATCATGGTCGGAGATAGTTTTGTTTCCATGGAAACTATATAAGGTATCTTTCTGACAGGGTCTGGTCATGACGGGAGACTGGCTCTGCTTCTGGACACACTAGACAGCTTGTCTACTACACAGAGACAATGTCTCACTGGATGACACATCACTACATCATAGACAGGGTCCCACTCAAGGATACATCACTACATCACAGAGACAATGTCTCACTGGATGATACATCACTACATCACACAGACAATGTGTTTTTAGACATGTTTACAAAGCAAGTCTTTCGATGAAGTTTTTTTAATTAGTGAAATTTCAAACATTGAACTTTTAAATTTAATTGCAATCTTGACAACAAAATTGAGTTCTTTAAATCTTTCCGGCTTTTTATTCTTCCCTCTGTGCTGCTGAATGTGTGATGTCGGTCTGCTGTATGCCATCAGAATCCTGTATGTCGTTTGTCTGGCGGTGCAGCGAAGTCTGTGTTCGCAGATGTGTAAATCCCAGAATACCTGAATGTGTCAGCCTGTGAGTTAGTAAATCTGTGTAAGTGGTTCTGTCTTGCCGCATACAACACAACACATAAACCTCCCCCCCCCAAACAAGAGCAGATAACATCGGCACACCAAGCACAGACTACTCTCGGCGTGTTTAGTCGACAGGAACCACCACTGATGGCTGTGAGGTGGCGGACGTTGCTTTGCTTGTCAAACAGCGAGAAAGCTGAAAGTCGACTGTAAGTAGATGGAGGTGAGGCAGGACCTGGTGCCATTGCCTATGCATGAAGAGCAAAGGTGAAAGGTCGCATAGACCGTTGGGTCAAGTTGGGGTAGGCTACGTCACTCAAGTATCGAACCTTCGGTGTTCACCTTTGAATTGGGATTCGAACGCATTTTCTTCTTGTTCTTATTCAGCCCCAGTGGAGCACAGGGCCGCCGAACGCATGTTACTCGTAGGCTACAGGTTCACGAGCTGTTCTCGGTGTCGAGAGATTAATCAGGTAAAGACTCAACTTTCCTCTTATTTCTTCTTCAGGCGAGATTTTTTTAAAAATATGCTAGAAAACTGTTTGTGAAAGTTATGATGGGATTCGTGGCACCAATTAGCTCGGAAAGTTTATGCTTCGAATCAGTTCACGTGCATCACCCAAACCTAAACTCACCGGCTCTCCCGAACAGCGCGGCCACCTTCCGCTTGAGAGGTTATCTTCAAAGGTGGCATCGGATCTCTCCGCTTCTGCAGTGCGGGCCTTTGTTATTTCTCCTCCGCTACGGTCCGCTTGCCCCCCGACCGTCAACATCAGGCGCTGTGCACGCCGGGACCCTTGCGCACGTGAGAGCTGCGCGTGCACCTTGCCTGCCGCTGGAGCGTGACGTGATGGGCAAAGCAGAGAAGGGCGGGGGTCGCCAGCCAGCGCGGAAGGACACAGGCTGGTGATTGGCTGCAGGACGTGGTGAGTCCCAGCCATCGAGTGGGTGAACGAGTGTCGTGACGAGTGTGTTGGTTGGACAGACTTACAAACGTGCAGCCGTTAGCCCTGATCGAGCGCTTCGCGTGTTTTAACTAGACAGGCTGGTCTGATATTCTCATGCTCATGATTGCTAAGAATTCCCCAAGCATGTTCTAAATTATATAAAGATTTGTCAACTTCTTTGATGGCTTCAAACAATCCTTTGATGTTCATAATCAAAATAAGAAACCTAATTTACCTAATTATCTAACCCAATACAACAGTAACAATATTTAGAGAAAAAACACACACAACAGCAGAATGGCAAATAAATAAAACCAGCTCGTACTTCGGCAGAATTTGACTTTTATCCGTTGAAGATACTGGAGAAATGATACACTTTTATCTTTGATCTTACATCATGATGTGAACGTGCAACATACTCGTGATCACAGTCTCAAGAAACACACCTGTAATCATAGCATCAATCTGAAGCAACATACCTGTGATCATAGCATCAATCTCAAGCAACATACCTGTGATCGCGACAAGTCATAAAAATAATTTACGATCATGAGAATCACATCGCGAGAAACTCTTTCTGTGCCTGTAACCTTTCAACCAGCAGTTGACTGGTTTCCACCATGGGACTGTGTCCGTCAAATACAAGATGACAAACTACCCGAGATGACCCTGGCAACGTCAGCAAGCTGTCTGGACCAAGTCTGCAGCGACCCCTGCTTTCAAAAGGAGTCTGACACCAGCGGAATGTTGATCCACAAACAGGTCGTGTGGGATGACCCCTGTCAGGTCACCCACTACGCACGTTACACCTGACCGAGTTCGGCTAACGGAAATAGCCTGATGGCTGCCATGATACGTCATCGAATGTGCCCGATGAAGATTCTCCTGCCTCTTGAAGTCCGAGGGTTGACCGAGATGCTGATAGACTACGTCACAGGTTACGACAGCAAACGTCACGCTTTTCCTCCCTCGGGATAGGAAGAATGAAGGGAGAGAAGGCAAAAACATGGTGACATAAAATGTAATGAATTTATCGCGAGGGGAGGGAAGAGGTCACGAAATGTCACGAGTTGTACCTGTGAACGTTTTCTCGTGTGACGTCACAGGCCGCCACTGCAATGCGCACAGTTTTTACAAACCAAACATGTCCACAGTCAAGGTGGGGGAGGCGGGGAGGATCGTTGTTGCTGATTACATGATTGCAAAGCTTCAAGCGACGAGTCTTTGAGTGAGCAGTGGTTTCCCTTATGACGTTGCAGGCAGGCACGTGATGATGTATTTATGTGCCGCGAGCTGCGGGGGTCGGGGGTCGGGGGTTGTGGCTGAACTCGCGAGCTTATCCACACCATCGGTCTGCCGCACACGAGCCGTCGCAAAGGGACCGCAATGGGCTATCACCTACATCAGGGGCGGCACCACCAGACAGTTGCATGTTGTGTCCTCGGCGCATAACTCCACGCGCAATCATTATGGGACACGCGATAGTTGCAGAACTGCAAGCTTGTGGTTTCAGTCAGCAGATGAGAGATGGTGGTGGCGGCAGTGGAGGCGGCGGTGGTGGTGGTGGGTTCAAAAAGGAGAAACGTTATCGGATTGCAGCATGCTGTGCAAATGTTTCAGCTACTGCGTGCACTACATGCAGGAGAAATTTAACGTGTGTTACATACTGTGAGAAATTTCAAGGTACCGCACGCCTGACACGGGGTACAAACTGTGAAAATATATACACCAGGGGTGCCTACCCTAAGGCCCGCGGGTCACGTGACCATTCTGTGTCCAGAGAATAAATCACAATCTACGGACTTAACTTTTCCTGGCAATTATCTCTTGCACACACACAATCCGAGAAAAGGTTGGCATATGAGATACATTGATATCTGACAGAGACATTGATATTTGACAGAGACATTGATATCCGACAGAGACATTGATATTTGACAGAGACATTGATATCCAAGGTAAACATTTGACAGAGACACAAACATCTGACGGGAACTGACGGCTGTTTCCGAGAGGAACCGATGTTTGACGCTCGTCCTGACCTCACTTGCAAGATGCAAGAGTTCGGGGAAAAAAAGTGAAAGCAAATAAACAAAAGGACAACAAGGCACTTTGAAGCTAATGATCTCTCAGTCGCAGGTAAGCCATGGCGCGAGGACGATAATGGTGACGCTGACTGAACATGACAGGCATGCAAGGGAGAGAAGCAGGAAGGCGTGGAGCAGGCGGAAGTTGGTGCAAATGGCTGTCAGAGCTGATCAGACCAGAAATCACACGGAATAGACTGCAGCCCACCGGTCTGTCCGAGCGCGCGGGCTCTTGCGTGAGTGTGCGCGTGCGTGCGTAACGTGCACATCAATCACGGGCCGGAGGGCAAAGGGGAAGGGGCGGCGGGAGGTAAGCGCCGCGGGAAGTAACCCTGGGTCGCCCCGCTTCAGAGACGAGCACTCGCGCCACCCCAGCGCGCATCACCCAGTCGCCATCTTTACACGAGGCTCAAGAGGGCGGAACGACGAGAAAACGACGGCACTTCTTACGTCATCGTAAATCTCGCGTCCCAATCTCGAAATCGCGAGATTCACGCGACCTACAGCGGTGTTTGCTCGACAAGTTCATTGAGAACATGGGAGAACGTGTGTGTGTTGTTCTGGAATATTCTTTGACTGTTGAGCGCGAAATGTTTTTTTTTTCTAAGGAGAATAATGGACCGCATTATTTTAAGAAAATATTTTCTTGTAAATCATTTTTCTGCACATACCTCGACACCTATGTGGACTGTCTATGTTGCGAAGGTAAACCGCATGGCTTATATAAGTCTCTGCGGTCGTAATTCAAACAAACTACTTGCATCTACAGACACGTGTCTCCATAGGAAACTGATGATCTGTAGCACAAGGTCTTTATCTTTGCCCGTGTGTGTGTGTCCGTCTGTGTCTGTGTGTGTAACAAATATTCTCCGCAGTTTTATTTCTGCTTGCAGTTGCGAGTGATGGCGATGTGTGTTACCTGCGGTGTTGGAGGCTACAGACAAACTGTCAGTAGTTAGACAGAAGCAGCCACACAGACAAATGAACTAGACAAAAATGATCACGCACTCTAGGACACATTACTAGACAGATGAAGGAAATTAAGTGTTGAGCTCATCCTAATCGCAATTGAAGTTTGTAAAAAAAAATATATTCTTTATTAAAATATTGTAATAGAAATGGGAAAAAAATCTTAAGCTTCTCTCTTTACTGTCTTTTCCACTCAGATAACGCGCGTGTTCATTATTTATTTATTCATTGCAAGATTTTCCTTTTCTGATTTTTTAATGTGTCAAGAAGCATATGAGGGCTAGTGTTCACTAGCTAACCCAACACTCGTGAAGAGTTATTTTTATTTTTAACCACCAGAGGCGGGACATTACCTCGTCTACAGAACTTACACCCTGAAACAAGTCGCCTGTCACTGAAGTTGCACACGATTTGGAACAAACAAAGAAAAAGAAGTCAAGGCATTTATCTGAAGACATAGAGACAATACAGCTGGCAACGTACGACAGTCTCCATCTTTACTGTTTGTTCCCTAATTCCTCTTAGTCTTTTATGTTTGTCTTTTCTTGCTTCTATTATAGTTGTTTCTCCTTTCGTCCTTAGTATCCTGTCCATGTTTCCTACTTGTCAAAACCGCTGTCTGCTCCTTCGTGAGCATGGTTTTGCACTATACTAATCACGCGATGATGATGATAATGATGATCAATGATCGATGATCGATGATGATTGATGATGATGATTGTTATTATTATTAAGCAGAATCCTAAAGATCTACAGCAGAGCAATATACGCTGAAGTATGTAGAGTGATCTATACGGGTATATCCACTATATCGCCATGACAGACTACTACAGACCACCTGTCCCATGTTGTTGATTATCTTAAGTGTGTGTGTGGTGGGGGGATTGAGGTGCTACAGTTACATATAAGTATTGGGAATTTCTAGAATATTGCCATGATATTATCATTCCTTTCACAGCCAGTCCATGTGGTCTGTCTTCAGTGCGTTACAGCACTCTGGCTATGTTTCGCCACATGCCCCACTTGCCAAGGGTCCTACGCCGCGGGACATAATCAAAGGGAGGCAACAAGAAAGAAAGCAGAAGCGCTCAGCATGCGATTAGTTCCCTTGGTTAGTCTCATTGATGCTGTTAGTCATGTCTGTGTGCGTGCGCGAGTGCGTTTTAGGTTGGGTTGCTATCGGCAGCAAAAAACTCTTTTTATCGCCTAGGTGGCGCTGTATGACCCGTGACTGACGTTGCTCACGTGTCGCACTGAGTAAGTATTCTCACAATAGACACAAGTCACCAAATTTAAAAGCTGCTTATCTAAACAACATAATACATTTCCAAATATCAATAAACAACAATAATAATAATAATGCAAAATTTGTAAAGCGCATACTCACACTCCTAAGGAGCATGCTCTTAGCGTTAAGAACAAGAACGAAACATGGACAACATATGAGGGACAGAAAAACAAACAAATATTAACATATGAACTATAAAAGAATAAACATTTAACTGTACGAAACAAAGAATAAAATAAAATACAGAAAACACATAGAGGAACCAAATAACAAAATCAAGAACAACAGATACTGTGTTGTGTACCAAAAGTTGTGTATCAAAAGATATTTTAGATGAAGGTCAAAAACAATTTTAACAAAGCAGCAAATGTTTACAAAGACATAAAGTTGGATCAACAACTCGTGGAGCAAATTTAAGTGTACCCACTACCCAGTTTTTATTTTGAATGCTTCTTTGTGGTATTTTGTGGAGCTTCACATCTTAATTTGGTGTGTGAGCATTACCACTTTGTGTGCATACACACACACACACACACATACCCCTCCCCACACACGCACGCACGCACGCACGCACGCACGCACGCACGCACGCACGCACGCACGCACAAGGATTGAAACTACACCCCCAAACTGTCTTAGTGTTCGCTTTAATGTAAACGAATCCAAAAACAGTAGTCACCTTGGCAACCACTGTCATCAAATCAAATACAGGCTTTGAATATTTCACTTTTATAGATGACAAAATAAAATGCAAATAAAATAAAATAAAACCTCGTCACTCCGGTAGCAAAAAAAAGAAGGAACACTTACTGAACTCTGTATATGGAACTTTCTTTCTGACTTGGGGTGAGGGAGGCAGGCAAGCACGCAGCTTCATTGCCTCTGAGCAAATATACGTCCGTGGTATGATGGACGTGGTATGATGGACGTGGAGAGCTTCGAGCATGATGTTCTCCACCAACAAGAACGTATTAAACAGCACCGGGGACAGGGGACACCCTTGACGTACACCTACGTGGTGCGGCACTCACAACTGTATTATACCCGGACAGTCAGGACGGTCCGCATTTGTATTTACGTCTTTTTAGTACGTACCTACGAGTGTGACAATTGTAAGTGAGGACACCACAAATACTTGTTTAATAAAAAAAACCAACCCAAATAAACAAATGAAATAAAAGGACAAGGGAGGAAAAAAAAAAAAATGGGTCGGGGAGAGAAGGGGACACCTACATCTACTAAGCGCCACTCCCTCCCTTCTCCGTTCGTACCCTGAAATATCCCCACAGATAAATGTTACTCCGTTCTCACAACGGATTTTCACGCAGATAATGTTACTCAAATGTTCTCACAACAGATTCCTCACAGTTCAAGATGGCTCCGTTCTCACAACCGATTTCTTTTCCCGCCCAACCTTGCTCCCTGGTGACCGCTCTCCTTTCTCTTTCTTCCTTTTTCCCGCCAAAAACGTCACAAAACAAAATTGCGTCAGATTATAGTGACGCAGCAAGCCCCTCCTCCCCTCTAGAACTAGAACTCGGGCTGAGCCAGCATGCGACACGTGACACTCACCACACAAACAACGGAAAGATGGGGATTGGCTGGAGTACACCCCAGTGCTTCTGATGTTGATCATGCCGGCTGTCTGGGGCTTCATTTATGTGCGGCCTGAACAGGTTCACCTGTCCTACAGCGGTAAGTGTCCTAAACCTCCAGTTCTGTTAGATCAACTTGGGATTTTCATTAAAAACTAGAAATGTAGACATGCACAAACCAAACACACGTTTCACCAGCTGACCGTTAACACCCATTCTACACCCAGCATGAGCCTCAGCTACTGAACCTTCAATGAAGCTCACTCAAAGCTTGTATTATACACATCCATGATGCAAAGTCTTCAAAGGAAGGCAATCAGAGCGGTACCAAATTAAAATGGTGTGCTGATTTCAATTCCATCAAACAGCAAAGTGAAATACAACAAAAGAATATTTTTTAACAAAATACTTTAGAGAAATTTATCTTCTACAGTTTATACATTCAGTTTTATGACTACCTCTTGACTCATCTACTTTTAGAAAATTCACAAAAAATATTAAACTTATTACTTCATATACATCATTTCCTCAGTTCATGCATTTTGCTATTGTAATTAAATTAAATCAAATCAAATCTTTTTGTCTGTCGAGGAAACCCAAGACAGAAATTTTTCTAGTACTTTTATAATTTATCTACTAATTGAATCACTTCTTTAAGCTTTCATTGATTTTTCTGTTTAACTGAGATATCTATAAATTATTTAAAGTGATCTAGTCTCTCTGCGTGATCTAGTTTCTGTCTTCACATCTCCACTGTGCTTATTTAAGGCCTATGTCTTCCTTCACATACTGTAGACGTCTAACGTTCATTACAGGGTCAGAGGGCATGCTTCTGCACCGCTATAAGCTTGATTCTGTGCTATATAAATCAACTTTATTATCATTATTTACTCCATAGATTTTTGCCTTCGCATGAAGGCTAGATTATAAAAAACAAAGTATTCATTCTCCTAATACCTTGTTATTATTTTAAAAAATTACTGACATCATTCTCTGTGTGTTTGTGTGCATGCAAGTACACAAGCATGAATGTATTCATTTTGTATGTGTGTTTGGTTTGTGTGTGTGGGGGAGAGAGAACTTGTGTATGTAGATTATTGATAGAAAGCGCAGCACCTATGCCTCAGCACAGTCATTAGGTTTAAAAAGAAAGAAGTTAACAAGAAATCAGTTGTTGTTGTCATCTGTTCCTGATTTAAGCTTCATTATCAGAGAAGTAGAGTAGCTTTGTGTGCTCATCTCCATCTTCCTTCTCACGGGACTGTCCCAGATGCTCCAACCAAAATGGTGGTAACATGGGTGACCCAGAACAAGACTTCAGCATCAATAGTGAGATATATGGCATATCAGCCTCAACCAAGCAGCATTAGGAAACATGACAACATTTGTAGATGGTGGTTCCCAACATCATACGCTGTACATTCATCGTGTAACACTTTCTGGTCTACTTCCTGGACAGAAATATGGTAATTTTTTCTCATTTCTTAATTACCAGACTATGGTAATGCATGTTTCTGTGTGTGCGTGTGTGTGTGTGTGTGGGGAATTATATGCATATACACACACATGCATTCTGTGTCCTTATTTTTCTGCCTTCTTCTCACCATCATTTACACCAGCCTGCATCAACACCCACACACCAACTCTCCCCCTGCATACAGACACTCATACACTTACACACCCACACACATCCTACACACACACACACAGACATGTTTCCCTCACTCACTCCCTGACACTCCCACACCCATTTACCCAAACAGCACCAACTTCCAAACATACCCCACACCCCCTCTATATGCATACTGTTGTACACATGCAAACAATTACCATTGCATTATTGCTGAAATATGTTTCTACAACTACATGTATGAGTTTTTATGTACAAGCAAAGAAAGTTAAACATGCATAAAGGTAAGCATGCAATTCAAGAATCAAATAAAATAATACATATCTAAATAAACATTAACTATTATATACAGACATACAGCAAAAAGTCAAGAATATATGTGGATGAACCTCTATTACATTAAACACGTGCACAATAATACAAATGCAGAAATAAATCCATGTACAGACATATTTTAATGACCAAGAAAGTTTCATTCATTCATTCATTTACACAAACAAATGCACCTTATTCACACCAATTATTTTTCTGCATGCAGTGTACGTGGCTGGAGGACCAGAGGGCTGGAGTGATAAGTTTCGTTTTAATGCCACGAAGGACGGCAGTGACTGGAGTCCCAGGCTGATAGTGTACGGTGACATGGGCAATGAGAATGCCCGAGCTCTGCCTTACCTTCAGCTGGACGCACAGAGGGGACAGTTTGATGCTGTTCTGCACGCGGGTCAGTGGCTGCCCTGGTCACCACGCTGCTTATTGTTAGCAGCACCAAAGTTGTCCTGACATAGATGACATTTTACAGTGAATTGTCACTCTATACATGCACATGCAAGCTTACACTTTTTCTGTCACTCTCTCTCTCTCTCACACACACATCTGCACAAACTATCTTGGGGGTTGCTCTGTCTCACATTCAGATTCTCTCTCACCACTATGCTATGAATGTTTACTCAAAAGTGGAAATATGTCTTGTATGTTTCAGGAGACTTTGCCTATAATATGCAAGATGTAAGTTTAAAGCTCATCATAATTTTGTTTATTTACTGTTAAATCAAGAATAAATTGCTATTGAATAAATATCTATGGTATGCATGTTAGCCTTTAGGTTTTCTTCTTTAAGTAAGCATCTTTACTTGCATCTTTTATCCAAATGTTCAGAGAATATTACTTCTGAAGAAGCTGTGGCAGAATTTAATAGGTCATTGATTAATTTGAGAAATTATCCATTTGTTTTTGTGAAGATAAAGTGTCAAAGTTAAGCTTGAAAAATACATTATTAGTCAAGCTGTTTGGGAAGGCTGCAACATAATATGCTTGTCTTTCAGAATGATGCAAAGGTAGGAGATGAATTCATGCGACAGATAGAAGCTATTGCTGCATATGTACCGTATATGACTTGTGTTGGAAACCATGAATCCGCATAGTAAGATTTTTGTCTATAGCTTCACTTTAAAGAAAAACGTTTAGGCTGGCTGGTTTGGTTTAGAATCACTTCTAAAATTTCCAATAGTTAGTTTCTTTATACTTCATACTTTTGTATGAAGACGGACAGATGTAAGAAATAAAACTATTTTTTATATTTTGTAGCTGCTCATCACATTTTCTTCTGCAGAAAAAGTGTTTCTTGTTGTTTCA
The DNA here is from genome assembly GCF_003073045.1 of Pomacea canaliculata. Lineage (NCBI taxonomy): Eukaryota > Metazoa > Mollusca > Gastropoda > Architaenioglossa > Ampullariidae > Pomacea > Pomacea canaliculata. Next base: position 2,256,275 of record NC_037597.1, read on the forward strand.
TGTTCACATCATTGTTTTCATTATCTTTCAGCAACTTTTCCAACTACCGTAACCGGTTTACAATGCCTGGTGGGGATGGCACAAATATGTATTTCAGGTTAGTCAAGTGGTGCCCAGAATCCTAAAGAATTAGAAAGGATATGTAAGGATATGTTGCTATTTAATTTGTGAAAAAAGATAACTGTACCAATATTTCGTTACTCATGTCTTACTATATAGTCATCATCAGTCTTGATAAAACTCTGCTTTGTTTGAGAATCTTTTGTCCATTTGCAAAAACAGAAAACCCTTGTTGGAATAAACTTCACTCTGTCAGTTATACTTTTTCCCAACATTTTGTTAGAAAGATTTTGATACTGTTAAACAGTAGAAAAACCTGTTTATTCTCGTGGCAACAGAAAAAAATCGTTTATTTCATGAGGTGATATTTTTGCTTGGTGACTATTTTTAATCTTGCATAGTGCCAGACGGGATTTCTGCGCAGCATGCTCTACTTATATATAACTAGCTTTATACTTATAAGTATGGTGTATACACCATATTTTCGTTTTGTCTGAAATTAATTTAGATAACTCAAAAGATGGAAGTTAGATGAATACATTTTATTTGTGCACAATGGCAGAAGTGTAAAATTCGTAAGGAATGCTGTATATGGACCTTGTTTCTCTACCCTTGAGGACTGCATTGAACTGAAAGCCTCCGTTTCAGCTGGAACATCGGCCCCGCCCACATCATCAGCTTCAACACAGAAGTGTACTATTCTCGGCATGCCACCACAGAGAACATCAAACGTCAGTATGACTGGCTGGAGGCTGACCTACAGGAGGCCAACCAGCCAGCTAACCGAGCAGCCAGGCCTTGGATCATCACCATGGGACACAGACCCATGTACTGCTCAAATGATGACAGCAAACTTCGCTCCAACCCATCTAATCCTGTAACTGTCTTGTATTTTATGAGATGAAGTTAGAGCATAAATTTAGTTAACATTGTTTGATGCTGTTGTTTTAGAGGCATGTTATTTTGGCCACAAAGTGTAAACCACAATTACTTGAAAGCCCAAAGTTTGCTTCTGTTGTGATGCTTCTTAGGAGTAAGAGTTTATTTCATCTGATGTTATAGGGAATGTTAGGAATCATTACAATTACATGATCTAGAAGATTTAGCTATAAAGGTACAGCAGGATGATCTAGATATTTTGAATTTTTTCTTTTTTTTCATCTGCAGCAACCAGAGATATAATATTATGACCCAATCGTCACTGGATTGTATGACATAAATAGCACTGGCATCAATTGTGCTATACTACATTCATCACAATGCACATTATATTAGCTGTTTCATTTTCAATGTTAACTATTTGTTTCCCAGATAAGAAATGGCACTGCTGCATTTTGGCCGAATCTGGAGGACCTGTTCTACAAATATGGTGTTGATTTGGAATTTTATGCACACAAACACTCCTATGAGCGTTTATTCCCCATGTACAAATCAAAGGTAACAAATCAGAAAGCTGTAGCAGATTGCTTTATGTGCTGCTCTATCCTCCTCCATTCAGCGGATTATATATCTACAATCTCTGTGTCTCTGTATTAACATGGTTTCATTGTTCCATTGTCCACGTCTGTAAGCTTCATTCTACATTTATGGACACATTGACGACACAAAGTGCATGGCATGGCTGTTCCATAGGTGTGCAATGGCAGCGGCAGTGATCCATACACCAACCCATCAGGACCTGTCCACATCATCACTGGCTCAGCGGTGAGCTGATAATTCGTTTGTATCAGGTGGAAGGCTGATAATTCTGTTAGGTGAAGAGCCCATTGCCTGATGGTTTGTGCAGTGATGGCACAGAGAAGTTGCTTGTTTCAGGCCAGGAAGCATGGGGACGATTTATTAGGGTTAGCGTGAAAGGAAAAAGTGATGAAATGAGAGTGTAAAGGTAGGAAAGCTAGTAGAAGAAGAGTGTTGTGTTGTTCTTTACACCCCTAAACCCCCACAAATTATTCTTTCTTATACCCTTCTTTCTTCTAATCAAATATAATCTCTACTCTTATATGACACATCAGTAAACATTTATTCCTTTAGAATATGTGCAGTCAGTACAGATCAAAGCTTTTATGGCCTTGTATGACATCTGCACTGTGTGTCACACAGGGAAATAAGGAAGGTCAGAGCAAGTTCCAACGTAAACCATCAGCATGGAGTGCCTTCCGTACCGCTGACTATGGCTTCACCATCATGGACATCATCAACTCCACGCATCTGGCCTTGAACCAGGTGTCCATTGAGAAGGTAACGTTGACTTTCATCTTTAACTTTCATTTAACTATATTTATTGTCAAAAATGTTTCCTTTGTTCGCTTTAAGGATAATAAACTGACTGTCAGAGGCAAGTTGTCCATTTGCTTGAAGATATAGTGACTTGATAATCTGATTCATAATCTAACATTTATTTTCAGGAAGGACAGATCATTGACAGTGTTGTCCTTGTTAAGGATAAACATGGCGCTGGGCTGTACAACTGTGTGTAAGAAGAGGGTCGGAAACTGAATCACAACTGTCAGCTTCACAACACAAAGCCTGCTTACTCCGTGAAAAGCATTCAGTGAACAAGAAAGACAATAAAGTGCTTTCAAGTTATTTCCTATTCTAGCAGCAGATATTTAATGTGGAAGAGTCTGATGCAGAAAATATGTTTCTATACAAAAGACGTCAAATAAAAATGTGATTTTTCTATTGTGACAACACACAATTCACATGTCATGGCAGTCAACACACAATTCACATATAATGGCAGTCAAAACACAATCGAGGATGACAGGCGCACCTCACTTGTTGGTTGTGACAGGCTCTCCAAATGTCACAATAAACAAACACAGCAGGCAGATGGTCGGCTTCATGTGCAACATACAGTTTCTTTGGTGATGAAGAACATTCATCTCACCAAAAAAAATGGTTTTTTTTTATTAAAGCCGAAGATTTGATATCTAGCATCAGACATTGAGTGTGAAAGTATTAGATACCATGAAAACTAACCTAGTATGTGCGAGTGTGTGCTTGCGTTGGAGTTTATCTACAAGCAGCAGATTAATGTGATGTGATGTAACATTTATTTTATAAAATGCACTCAGTCAGGGAATTTGTATGACAGGTTAAATAAATGTCCGTAATAAATCTAAGAGATTTTTTTTTACATTTCAAAATGTTTTTTTCTTTAAAATGAATGGATGTGTCAGGCTGAAGAGCTTATCAAGTGCTTGCCATTAAGTCAACGGTACTTTGGGATGGAGACATTAAATAGTGTGTAGCTGCCCTCCTTCCCAACCTCTCCTGTAGTTGATTCCATGCTTGCTGTCTTCATTTCACACTAAAATATCTCTGTACCACCTGTGGAAGATGTAAGTTAAGATAGTCTACGTGTCCAAGGTAAGGGGTACACCATGAAGTATTCTCCACAGTAACAGGGAAGAAAGCAGCACAAGTTGTGAGGGGGATGTGGCAATACAATTCATACAAGCAGTGGCTCATCTTTTCAGCGAAGCAGGGCCTCCTGTCACCTTACCATCTTTAAATGTGCATTTCCCAGTCAACCCCTCTACTACACTTGGCATGTTATAAAAACAAATTCTCCAATTTCTGTTATTGTAAAGGCATCATCCCTTTTCTGCTCTCTTTCCACCTCAACAACCACCACCCACAAGAAAAAAACATGCTTGCACCTTTGACCTTTCAGACTTTAACATCTCTATGTTTGAAACGCTGTACTGTCAGACCAGCTCATCATTAAGACGAATGATACACAATAAACATGAATACTTCATAAATTTTATTCAAGAAGTCATCAACGAAGTATACAAAATATTCACAAAATTTGTCAACATTCACCACAACCCATGTACAATTCTTCTCATTACAACGGAAAATGAACAAGTTGTCAAAGTGTTCTTTAAATCAAAGACAGAGTACAAGGAGAGAAATGGCTGAGTCTGCACTAAGTACTACACTACACTATTAAGTTAATAAGATATTTGGCCTCGATAAACACGCCAAGATTTATTTGTGCAGCAAGCATAAAGACAAACAGAACTGTACATAGTACAATGTAGAATATGAACAGTTGGCACATGCGTGGAAATGTATTTATGGCAAAACATTGAACCTGCTCAAGCTGACGCTCTCCATATTTAAGTGTCTGTGATATCCAAAGGTGTGTGAATAACAGCAACCAAGAAGTGGATTTTTTTCTTGAACAGGTCAAGTGAAATAAGACTGGATGGGTTCCTCACTGGCTGCATGATACAGGGTGTTGCATGGGAGCAAATGTCTTGTTGCTCTATGCTCCACTGGGGTAGATGAGGAACAAGAAGATGGGAGCAAATGTACTCGTTGACAGATGACAGGTAACATCAGTCACACCGTCGGTCAGTCTGTAAAGTCTTTAAAAAAAAGTATCAACCTGATACATGTGGACATCTTTCCTCTAGACAGGAGTCGCACTTGTAACAACATTATCTCGCAGTCCTGCTGCTGAGCTGTCGTTTGGTTGTTGTTGGTGGTGGTGTTGTCGTCTATACGGTGAGTATGTCTAAATAACTTACTTTAGAAAGTAATATGTCTAAATAACTTACTTTTGGTGCGCGACTTCAAAGACTGATTTCAACCACTTTGAAACTTTCCTCTCTCTTAACACAAATATGTTGTGCACATGGGTTTCTGCATTCTTAGCCGAACATTTATCACTTCTAGCTTCAATCAAAATTTTAAGGAATTTCGAATACAATTTCTATGAGATTTGCGTTTTCATGTCTTAATCATTTGGCAGTTGGGATATCAATTGTCGTAGCGAGGGACCTAGGAATCTTCCCGAAATGATGGGGTATTATATGTCAGTGGTCAATGATTGCATGAGTGGAGAAGCAGACACCATGAAGTCTGAAGACGAATTGCGAAGTCTGGGTTACGCAGCAGATCGTCTAACGATGGACATACGTGGGTGGGTGTCCGAGAGGTGGATGGGTGGGCGACAGAGGGACAAGAATGATGACAACTTCAGAGGTTTCAGAATTTAAAATTAATGACATGTTGCTCTTGCTACCTCGAAGAAACCTAGGTTAAAAATCAACTGTTCTAGAAGTATCAATAAAAAAATGAATGACAAGAAAGTAACTCATAACTCTGCTCCCTCTAATACCTCGTATATACAGCTACAAGCAGAAAGTAACAACAGTGGAAATGTCACCTAACAGGTAATATGTTAACTGTATATTCTAATCCACCTGATGCATAATCCATGTCTCCACAATCTGCCTGTAGTATTTCGACTTTCTCTTTTGCTTATCTCATAGAGTCAGTGAACGAAGTGTGCATTATGGGATGTCGGCTTGATTTCCACAAGTTTGTTGTTTCTTATTTTATTCCTCTATGAGCATCTTTGTGGCATCTTCATTAATGGCTGGTCTTACTTGGTGTACTGTTTCATTCTACGGCATTTTGATCGATTCCTTGCCCTCTATGGCATTTGTTTGTATTCTGAGTAATGTCTTGTATTCTACGGCATTTGTTTGTATTCTGAGTAATGTCTTGTATTCTACGGCATTTGTTTGTACTCTGACTAATGTCTTGTATTCTACGGCATTTGTTTGTACTCTGACTAATGTCTTGTATTCTACGGCATTTGTTTGTACTCTGACTAATGTCTTGTATTCTATGGCATTTGTTTGTACTCTGACTAATGTCTTGTATTCTACGGCATTTGTTTGTACTCTGACTAATGTCTTGTATTCTATGGCATTTGTTTGTACTCTGACTAATGTCTTGTATTCTATGGCATTTGTTTGTACTCTGACTAATGTCTTGTATTCTATGGCATTTGTTTGTACTCTGACTAATGTCTTGTATTCTACGGCATTTGTTTGTATTCTGAGTAATGTCTTGTATTCTATGGCATTTGTTTGTACTCTGACTGGCGCTGATGCCTTGTGACGCAGCGACTGATGGCGTAGCCCAGGACGATGATGACAACGAGGGCAGCGAGGCTGCAGGCGACGATGAGAGGTATGAGGTAGGCATCTTGCTGACCTGGCGCCGACTCGCTTGCACCACCCGCCTGACAGTTTTCTGCCTCTGGAAAAAAAGTGTTATATGCTCGTTAATCAACACTGGGTGGCCTGAATGGAAACCGTTTGATATCGTATGCAGGTGACAAAACACACCTGACAGTTGCACGAGAATTTCCCCAATTTTTTTTTTTTATCTTCCATTCCCTGTCACCTGACTGCTCAGAAAGTGCAAGTGGACTGACTCGAGAATTTATAAATAATGCGATTGATTAATACAAAGATAACGATAGAGACACTAGGAATAAACATATTGTTAGCCAGATAATCCGTGTGTCATCAGTCACTCACGAGATGGCAACCCAATGAGTGGCCACCCGATCTCTTACCAGCGCTGAAGCGGGTTCCGTTGACCCCAAACGGCATGAGGTGCACCCAGTTGAACTCGAGGCGAGCGCCCTGCAGCTCCATGGACAGCAGCTGAGCTTCGTGGCACACGTACGACTGCCCCAGTGGTGTGGAGAACAGGTTCAAGTCCCGGACAGTGGCTGTCTGCACCTTGCCTGTCATGCCAGCAGGTGATACTGTGAGACCACACACGCCATCCACAAGACCACATGACCAAAAGAAATGTAAAGAAATGTAAGAGACACTGAATCTGAGAAAGTTTAGGTGATTGTAGTTGTATAGGAGGACTCCCTGACTTACGATCTGACGCCCCCGGGAAGACGCTGACTTCGGACGTGTCATAGGTCAGCGAGATCTCACTCAAGCTCCATGTGTAGTTCGTGTTCTCAGTCACTTCAGGCGATGCATCATCTTCCCGAGCTACGGTTCCCTGGGCCCTGGAAACAATCCATTAAATTATGTTGACATTCTTCTTCCTTCCTTCCTCTCTCTCTCTCTTCCCCACTCACTCTTTTGTCTCTCCTCCACTTTCTTCATATTTGTCTTGTTTCTCCAGTTCAAATCGTGGCTTAGCAAAGTAAAACAATTTCTTGATTTAATGCAGCGTGTAGATTTGTAAACATTTCTAGTTGGGTTTTTTTTAATTGAGACAGAAGGGCAAAACGCTTCAACCGACCGACAGGACGAAAGCGAGGTTGAGAGCGAAGGTGGTGTTGTTCCAGGCCAGCTGCAGGCTGGAGGAGCTTTTGCCGCAAGAACCGGCGACCGTCACGTCCTTAGGGTCTGGTAGCGATGCTTCATATGTCTGCACACACAACACTCCGACTGTCACCAGTAAAGCTTTTACAGACAAGGAACTCCACTTGCTCATTAAGTTTTTACACAGGTAAAACACCTCGGCCTTAACCAGCAGAACTTTTACAAGACGAGGCACTCTAAGAACTAAGTCTAAGAACTCCTAGCCTTTAACCAGACAAGGTACTCCCAGTTTAACTAAGAAATATGTGTCTGTGTGACAGTGTGTGAGAGAGAGAGACAGAGAGACAGAGAGAGACAGACAGAGAGAGAGAGAGACAGAGAGAGAGAGACAGAGACAGACCTGGTTCTGGCCCTGCTGATCCGATGTACAAGACACGAATGGTGAAGTCAAGGCTGGCCAGAAGACAAGGTTTGTCATTCTCGTCCTTGATGACGAAGACTGCCTCCGCTTCTGCCGCTTCATCCTGTGAGGCTGCTGAGGAAAAGAAACTGGATGAGCTTTGAACACGTGCACTGACGTCATAACTGAGACGACTCGACAAACGTTCGCGAAGAAAACCGAACGAAACATGGAGGTCAGTAAAAACATTTTACAATACATCGACTTCTTCATTAAGGACATTAAAATTCTTTATCATTATTAATGATGTGCAACAATGCTTTATATCATTGATAATGAGAACAAATACTTTATAATTATTAATGACTAAGGTGTTTATTTAAAAGGAATGAGCAACAATATCAGTCATCAACTGTCTTTCCACAAATATTTGAATGGTCGAAAAACACGAATTCTGTTATTTGTTTGGATTGTCTTTTAGAATGTATTTGATAAATAAATGAATGCTTGTGGGCAGGTGTAGCAGTTAAGAGCTATCCGCGCTGTTTACTGATTTTTTTTCTACCACAAATGGTAGTTTATCGATTAATCAACAGGTGTTTGACATGATAATAAAAAGTAATGATAATTCTGATGTAATTACTTTGAGCAGCAAACATGATCTCCCATGCAGAGCGCAATTAATGTACAGCAAAGGGCGACAATCAAGCAAGGGGGAGTGACCTTCGCTTGATCGTACTGTTTACAACTTTTTCTGTCTTTCTCTGTCTCTGTCTGTCTTTCTCTGTCTCTGTTTCTCTCTCGCTTGCACTGAGCCAGTCTTGTTGCCGCTTGTGCTGTGTGCCTGGGGCCAGTCCATCGACCATCTGTCTGTGGCTGGCAGCACCTTCAGTCTTGGCTGGCTGCACCTTCAGTCTTGGCTGGCTGCACCTGCAGTCTTGGCTGTCAGCACCTTCTGTCTTGGCTGTCAGCACCTTCTGTCTTGGCTGGCAGCACCTTCAGTCTTGGCTGGCTGCACCTTCAGTCTTGGCTGGAATCACCTTCAGTCTTGGTTGGCAATACTTGTCTTGGCTGGCAGCACCTTCAGTCTTGGCTGGCAGCACCTTCAGTCTTGGCTGGCTGCACCTTCAGTTTTGGCTGGCCCAATTTGCGGTAAACAAAGTTCTCGTGGGGATGACTGTCTTATTGAACAGTTCCATCGTGTTTCAGATGCCGTTCACGACTTCCAAGGCCCTGCAGTCCCGTTAATTTTGTTTCTAACGCTGGACTCCACACAATCTTGAAATTTCTAGCTCACTGCTTCTCGCAGATGTTACAGTCGTGGCCATTGAGATTTCCCAGCATGCCGTTAACCAAGATGCTGGGCGTCTGCAAGGAATCATTGATCTGGTCGTCTCTCGCTAACTACTTTTCTGTCATTATACATCTTTGTAAATTGCAAAGTGTCGCAGACGTTTACTATTCCACGAAAAATACTTCCCTCTTCTTTGTACTCTTCTATGCATTTTAGTCTTATGGCGACCCCAAAGAAAAGCTATGTGAAATGATAAACATCTATGTTTAATGTCTGCGTCTATGTTTAATTTCAATGACAGCTCCTCTTCCTCCCCTCCTCCTTATCCCCCTTCCCCTCCTCCTCCTCCTCCTTGATTTTGCACAGAAGCTGTCTTTTTTTTTTTTTTATAATAGTCATTGTAAAAACTGGAAGGTGGTACATGACATCCAACAAGTATACATGAGAACATCTCAGGCTGAATGTTTTGAAAACAAATATTTGAGATGCTATCTGTTTGTGGAATACACGAGAAAACAAAACAGCAACAGCTGGCGTGTTGTTCTCTCATCAAGCACAAACACAGGCACAGTGTGACGAGAGCATGCGACAGACTTGCCTCGTATATCTACCTCGTTACAACATGCACCCGACCCTCTCAACCTCCTACATACCGGGGTACGCGTGGGTGAGACACGCGGTCGGGTGGTGCGCCTTCATGCACAACACATTTACCGACATGGTTCAGTTCATGCATATTATTTTCAACTTGCAACAACAATCCAACATTGCAAAACATGCAACATGCAACATGCAAGAATTTATATCGGTTATACTTAGTATTCTCATTGATATCATTTTTCCAAATTAATTACCGGTGGTTTTTCCAGCAGGGGTTAAAGTCTGGACGGAAGTCGTTCCAGGCTCTGCAATTTCGGACACCATGTAAACAAATAATTGTTATAATTTAACCTGTCGCCTGATGGTAATGAAAGGTTCACAAGAAACATTAACGGGTGGTGGCCTTCATCAGATCAGTGAACCCTATCGCCCCTGTGACACAAGCTGGAGGAGATATCGATACTGATACTGATCGAACCCAACACAACTTCCACACGTGAATTACTCTTTTGTATATTTCAACTTATTTGTTTAATCCAGCGGTAATCGAAAGCGGTTATAGTGCTGTTCTCAACATTGTAGTCTGTCAAAGGTTAACCCTCGCCAGCCAGAGAAGATTGAGTAGTTCTCTTCTGTGATAAGCTACATCATCAGCGACTCTATACGTCACGTGATGCTCACTGACTCTCCGCCAGTTTCTTTACCTGAGGTGGTGGCGCCTGTGGACTGAGTGGTCGCTGTACTTGTCGTCTGCTCGCTGACTTCCGTTGTTTCTGTGGCACCTGTTGTCTCAGCGGGTTCGCTAGTCGTCTCCTGTGACGTCACACTCTCAGTGGGTGACGTCGTCACGTTTTCAGGGGCCGCAGCCTCGTTCGTGACGGCATCGACCGTTGGAGGCTCTGCAGACGATGTTGAGTTTCCTTTATCGTCGCTCGTCGGTGGTGGAGATTCTGTGGTCGCTTCTGTCGGCACCTCTGGATGTGCTGAAGTTTGACGCTGAGCCCGTGTCACCCGCTGGTGGTGCGTCTGGTGCACTGGTCTCAGAGGTGGTGTTATCGGGTACAGCACCACCCTGTTCAGGTGAGGCAATGGGTTCGGTAGCGGTGGTGTCATTCATCGGGCTGTCTGAAATAGGGCCAGCAGTGGTAGTGCCATCCACCCCGGTGTCTGTAAGATGTAGGTTTGTTGTTTACATTTAAGCGCAGTCCGGGATTAATGTAAACAGTCCCTGTCTCACAGAACCCTTTTGGAGCAGAATTCGTAACAGACACAAACACAACGTATGATGCGTCATAAATAAATAAATAAAAAATATTAAAAAATGTTTAATTTAAAAACACTATCCACAAGTGGAATGTTAATGAATATAAGAAAATGAGAAACTACCCTGAAATTTTTTTAAACAGTCCAACATTTTCAGAGCTGCTGAGTACAACAAGTGCAGTTTGGGGGTGTTCGCAACAAGAAGCTGAACATGGTTGAAAACAAGCCTGGCAGAGATGAAGACCATCATCAAGGCTTTGCACAGACCGCCCATTATTTGTCCAGATCACACCAGGTGATAATTTCCCGCCTCGGGACAGGGGATAACCGACTAATGATCATCTCTCCCGCAAGCTCCACCTGGTGTCATCCCCAATGTGGAGAACAAAGCACGGAGCACATCCTACAGGAGTGTAGGTTCCTCCAGGAATTGAGGGAAGGGAGGTCTGACAGTCATCGATGCCTCTGGACACCAAGCTGTACAGACCTGCGGATGCTTTGCAGGTGACTGTCAGTTTTATCTCAAAAGCTGGCCTCCAAGTGTGAAAAAATAGGCACAGCGAGAACAACAACAACAACAACAACAACAACAACAACAACAAAAGCATGACGAGTTTGCACTACACACAACAATGTACAGGCAAGGCTGGGAAAAGACTGGCATCAACCATCTATAATCACAAACATCTATAATCACGAGCCAAGAAGAAATGAAAGTCACGTACATTACAGATACCTAATGTAACGATACATCATCCACGTCACAACACGTTCAGCGTGTGCTACACAAGGTAACAACTCTACACACACGTCACAACACGTTCAGTGAGTGCTACACAAGGTAACAACTCTACACATACGTCACAATACGTTCAGAGCTACAACAGAAAAATTCTCTCCAACCGGAAGCTGACGTGGTGTCGTCTGCGGTCTGATTGTTTGGTGCTGGATCGCTGCTTGCAGTGGAGTTCGTGTCCTGACCCTTTGCTCTTTGACCTGTGAATACAGGAGGAAAACAAAAGAAGGTGAATCTTATGAGTCTGTCGGAAGCTGCTTTCTAACTCTGTTATAAACAAACGGTTGTTTTGCATGTCATGGTCTCGATCGGACATGATCCAGAACATCAGTATCGATCATTTAAGCCTAAATTACCCTTGCTTTATTTTGTCCTTTAACGGATATCTCGCATAAACAGCTGCTGCATAAACTGCGCAAGTATAATGAGAGATAATCTGCTGACAAACAGAAAGGTTTGCCTCCATCACGGCCACACAACAGCAAGACATAAACAGGCAGGATGGGTCAGAGTAGGACAGCAGCAACAAGAAAACAAATCTGACATAAAGGACAAGCGGTTAACTGGGCATGAGGAGACTAGTGTTGGCGCTTGTGTGTTTGTGAGAGAGAGAGAAAGAGAGAAATAAAAATTCTTGTTACAAGTTTTGCTATGTCAGATTTGATTCGTCGGAAATAAGTCGCAAATTTTGTGTCGACTGCCGTTCACTACACTGACTCCACTGACTTGTGTCATGTTTCACTGACTCTAAAGTATGTTGTGCCATGTTTCACTGACTAAAGCATGCTGTGACATGTGTCACTGACTAAAGCATGTTCTGACATGTGTCACTGACTAAAGCATGTTCTGACATGTGTCAGTACAATTCTATGATGCTGTTCAAGGAAGATTTTATTTGTTGTCAAGCACCTGGACATGTCCTGAAATGCGTTTGTATTATGGCCATCTGGCCTTTCTAGGGATTGTTTAAAGCTCTAACAAGGAAGTCTGTTAATTAGCTGATGTTGTTATATAAACTTTAAATCATTGAAAGAAAAACTGTCACGTGGTCTCTCGAGATTAAAACATTAATTCCGGACTATAAAAAAGTTGCATAGACCTTTGACTTCTGGACGAGGCTGAAAGGACTTCACATCATTGTACTTCAATTTCTTCCCCCAACCCAGCTGCTACTACCATCACCACCACCCGAGGTCAACAAACTCACTTTAAATGTTTTAACATTTACCACCTCTTTGTGACATCAGTAATAATCCGACGCATGTGCAGTTCAAATAAAGTGCATGGCTTGCTTGTGCCTCTGTGGCTACTTGAGAGACGACATTACTGCAGCAGATGTTTCTGAGATTTCAATCACATATTTTAACACACGGCCTGTGACGACCTTCTCCTCCTCAAACATGAGGGGAGTAGCAGTTGGGGGGATGGCAGTGACAAGGACATTGTCAAGGGCAGTGCACAGTGTCATCAAGGGAGACACCTCAGCCTCCAACATGGCAGCCAGTTGTCATTCCTCTGAATTCTGGACTCCACCAGCCGGCTATGCTTTCTTCTTGTCCCTTCCCTCTCTCCCCCGCCTTCCCACCATGAAGACAGTAATACTTTTCTGGGGATGGGCGGTGACGCATTGCTGCAGCAGGGGTTGTCCCTCCCTTGCAGCATGTTTGTTTGGAACAGGAACATCTGTTCCCTCGGTTCCCAAATCGATAGCTCGCCGGACTTCACTCGTGTAAACCGCATCCATGTGCAGCTGATTGGAACGCCGAAATTAATCGCGTGCCGGTTGCCACCTTGTTATGCAGCATCCCCTTTCCTCTCCCAATCCCCCCTATTCCATCCTAGTCCCCCTCTACAGATGGCGTGGGGGCGCTGCTCTTCTGCTCACTGTCCACGCGGAGACTGCCAGCAACTGTCGCTCCACTTCTGCCTGCTTGCATGTTTTTGTTTTCCTTCTTTTCTTGTCTGACTCTTGGTGCTCTTAAGTTTACCTGAGCATACGTCTGATGAACGAATCAAAGTTTACATCTTCATTCCACGAATAATCGTTTAATCTTGGCGAAGGCGAGGACCAGATCACACATCAAGTCGAGCCTTTCACATCCTGGGAAAAAGGACCTGGGAAGGAATCATTAAGGGTGGAAAGGTGTGGATGATAATGAAGTACCTCTCCTGTGTGGCAGGGCAGCGAAATACCTACAGCCGGGTGCAAGGGAAGGGAGAGGGTAGCGGGTGCTGCCCTATTCATCGCCGAGCTTTCGCTACTGTGTAACGGTCATCAGCTTGCAGCTATGTCCGTCAACTGTTTTGTCATTCAAACCTATCAGTGATTCCGATCCACAAGGACTGTGTAACCCTAGTCATGTTCATCAGCATTGTGTAAGAAGTTATGACCATCAACATTATGTAATTTAATGTCTCATTCGCCATTTTGTAATCATGGTCATCGCTGTAAGCTACAGACAAGAGAGCTTTCAAGGAGGAAGCTGTCTTTAGTTGTCCCTTAGTGCAGGATTACCTATTTAGTGGTCCCTAGTGCAGGATTACCTATTTCAGTGGTTACCTACTGTAGGATTACCTATTTGAGTGCTCATCTAGTGCAGGATTACCTTTTTCCAGGCATCACACACATTACTTGATCACATTCATTGCAGGCTACTCATTTACCAACAGGAAGAGATTGTGGTTTTACACACACTTAAACTCGGTGATCATCGACACAGTGGTGTGTATTGTACACTTTGCTACATTCAATAATCAAAACTATCCTGGACCTTTTCGTGTACACTTAACTGGAGTCAGAGATCATTAATATCTGACTCTTCGTGTACCTGTAACTGGATTCAGTCAATACGATCGTATTTGAGGGGGATGGGGGGTGTAACTGCCATGACCTGCTCACCGGATGGGGTGGGTAGTAGGTATTTACGTCACAAGTATTTCTTGTTACTATAATGACTACTGTTACATTAATATAATTAATTTATTATAATTAAATATTCAATCATCAAAACACTCTGCCCCCCCCTCCTCCACACACACACACCCTCTCAGGCACGCGAGTGCGAGTGTGTTCGTTTACTGTTAAACGGTCTGATAAGAATCTGTTATTCACTATTTACATACAAAACAGAAAACAAAACCGTGGATGAAGGAGTGATTGCAACCCGCCTCTCCGTCACCAGGTACAAATAAAAATACAACTAATGTCTGTATGAGTATGCATGCCTGCCGTTGTCAGCAAAAGAAAAATTTCTGTCTTGGGACAATAAAGTCTGATTTGATTTGATTTGATTTGATAACATTTCCTGCACATTTCTGTACTATTTGTATCACCAGGTTACTCGAAAAAACAGAATTAATTCATAGTAAATCACTAGTAGTACAAGCTCTGTCTTAAAATCGAAGAAAATGCTTAGGCAATGGTTATTATGACTAGATAAAGCTCGGTGTATATATAATTTTGTAAAACATATTTTAAGATGATGACATTGACCATGCTCACTTTGAACAAATCCTAAGTCTTGAAGCTAAAACAAGGATAGTCGGAACCAAGACTAGCCTCATACTCTACAGCAATTCAAACTGAAGATCGAAGACAATCAATATCGGGGTATTACTGCTGAACACATGCCAGAGCAATGATCGGAAACTTGGAGGAAGACCATGCAGTGGAAATGAAACTGGTTGGAGAGGGTGCACATGACAACTCTACCGATTGCATACTTTTTTGCCACCGCTTAGAATCATTTTTTTTCTTAAATAGGCGCATAAAAATGTGTGTTTTGTAAATTAAAAATTCTTACCCGAAATGCAGATCAGCAGACAGAGAACGGCCAGGCTCAGGGAGCGCAGACAAAACCTCGTCATGTTGACAGACGTCTTCAAGCGCTCGGGAGACTAACTAGTGTGGTCACGTGACCGCACGTGCTCTGAGGACGTGGGAAGAATCGCAGCAATGAAATCGATGAAAGGCAAACTTATTGGTTCTTTCCCGGCATCCGCCTCTCACAACCTCAGGTCACACAAACAGAGGTCCGACGCAATTAAATGGAGACAGAAGATGCAGGACTGGGTGAGCACGAACCTACCTACACATGGACGACTTCAACTGTTGACGGGTGTGGATGCTGCAACCAGGGTTGTGATGAAGGACCCGAGCAGAACCTGACAACTAGAACTGTTGACGAGTGTGGGTGCTACAACCGGGGTTGTGATGAAGGACCCGAGCACAAACAGCCGCAGCATTACAGCAGGGGAGGGCAGTGTGGGAGTCAGGCGATTATTGAGATTGGCTGATGGAGGGACTGGTGGGACTTTGATTGATTCCCAGCACCAGGTGTCCGTGACTAGGTCTCATGCAGATTGTCTGCCTCCACACACATTGGTGTCACGTTTCATATTTCTTCCTGTCTTCCTCCGCATTCACGAGGTTTGCAGACTTTTTACTTTCAAACAGACGAAATGTCTCGCGACTTGACAACAGAACAAACAACGCTTTCTCGACAGCGATAATAATTCTTTTGGGGAAATGCATACAATGTTTAAAGCATTTCTAAGCAACTCATTAAATTAAATGATGATACTTCGATGTAACATTTCAAAATTACCAACAAGTATTTAGGTTAGACATTATTTAAATTTCTATTCTTCCTAATTCACATCCACAAACAGAATAAACTGTCGTCAAAATGTTAAAAGCTGAAAAGACAACAGATGTTTGATGCTAAAAGACTCGGTGCACGGCCGGAGATCTCAAAGGTGTCTACGGACCAGGAGCAACCCAGGGACCTCTAGGCTAACACAGGTGCAACAGGTGCAAATGTCGGCAGTTAGGTTCGCAATGTGCACTTTGTCGGTATGTCCGATATGAGCAACTTTTCTCTTGGTCCATAAGTAAACCTCCCTACAGGCCCACGATGGGAGCCTTGTCTACAGGTCTGATCTCCCTCCTTCCAACCCTGAATCACAAATCATCGTTGTGTTAAAACGATTTGTGTGCAGGTGCAAACTGAAGACATTTTTCCTACTAAAATTTTGATTGAACTTTTACATCTGATCTCTTGACTAATGGCTAATGTTACATAGTATTCAGGTCAGCATTTAACCCTGTCGTGTATGGGGAAGGGATGCAGGTCGAAACATCGAAACACGACGGCAACCATGAGGCTGACAGTTGCCACGAGAAGAAAAAGCAGGAGATAATGAAAGTTCTGCGTGTCACGCGTTACGAAACAGGTGTTCGGCCTTTCGAGCTTTAGTCAGGTGAGTCAGGTGAGTCAGGTGTGTCTTTCCGCCTTGTGCACAGCCAGGTGTGACAGACAAACACAAGCAAATCTCGCATACGCAGCAAACTATTGTAAACTGCGTTTCTGTTATTATATTCTCTCCACCTGGCGCTCGAGTACACGCAAAGAACACATCTTGCCCCAACCCTAACCCTATACAAAGGAGTAGCTAAAAGATCTGAAACCCCAAAGCATCAATAAACGGCTTATCAAACCATAAAATTGAAGTTCATTTTGTAGTATGGATAAGAACTCAATGCACGGTGCTTGCAGGACTACAAAGTATCGACAATTAACAGGACGAATCCCACTGTTAAACACATGAACACCATGCAGGCTGCACCAGACAGACCAAGGACGAAGATGAAGAACTGAGGAACAATGAGGAGAGTTAGGCGTAGGAAGAGGAGGGAGGGGATAACAACAACCGATGTGACCAGTCGTCTGCTGCAAAGTTCATGCCGTTATCTCACTGTTGTCAACAAGACGGTTGACACCCTTCACGTCCTTATCCCCATACCCCATTGGTGTCAATATGTATAATTATTACTAACATTAAATCCGTTTGCTATTTGTCCTTAACACTGTTGGAGTAGCAGTCAGATAATAATGAACCCGATGTCTGTGATTTAGACCAGATACACTGCACTTAAATACCATCAGACAGCTTTTGTGTCAGATGCCCAGGATGGCGTGCAGGACATACTGTACACCACCAATACACACCACACACCAAGCAGAAGCTACGGGTTGCAGGCTGGGTACAGACGGATTCTGGTGCCGGCCATCTGTTGCTGCCCAACTATTGACCCTCGCTGACAAGGGGATGGAAGGAGACTAGGAAATGAGTCGACAGCCATGGAGGACGCAAGTGCCAAGACACAAAACACCAAGATTTCCTTCTCGCCATTCTATTGATTGGGTGAGCGCTGCCGAGCGTCCTTAAACATTCCGGGGCAGCGCCATATTTCGCGGTTCTGCTAGTAGACAACTGTCACCTTCGCTTTATTAAAAAAAAAAAAACAAACAAACTTGTTTCCAGGATACATTTCGTCCCTGCGAGTGGTGGACGATGGTGCAAGGGTAAAGTGTTTATCACGAAGATAATGGCGATGGCATGGTGAATGGTTTTCAGCGCGAAATTTGCGGGTTCGAGTTTTGTTTAGGTTTCTTTGTATACAAGCTTTTTTTTTTTTTTTTGGATATAGCTTGTGCGTGTGTTTTGACATCTGTAATTAAGATAGCTTTGGGTTCAGGTTAGTTTTATGATTAGGGTTAAGTGTTAAGGTTGGTGTTGGGGAGCAGACTAGTGTAGTGGTTAAGAAAGTCGCTTGTCATTACTACGGTGAAAAGTCTTGAGTTCAGACTTTCAGATAACAGAACCCTGTTCGCAGGACCCCCCGTTGGATGTTTTCTTCGAGTACTCCGAAATCACATCTACGTGGAAGCATTTTCCCACCCAACCAGCCACGTTTTGGTGTTCAGTCTTGGGCAAGAGGAGGATTGGTGTTTTACGCCGAGTCAGCAACTAAGACTTATCACGGCAAGGCAGCCAGCCCTGTAAACAGATGCCACATATACAAAAGAAACAGCGTGCCTGAGACCAAACTGAACCCAGGACAGCCAATCTTCCAATTAATTATTGTATTGGTGACAGGCGCTAACCTTTGCACCACCGGACCGCCCTCAATCTTGGACAAAATGACCGAGCTGACAAAACGATCGAATGTGAAGGTTTGTAGAGCTGGCAAGCTAAGTTCACTCCAACCCATCCCCCAAACAAATCGCGCTCCGTGGGCCTGTTTAGGGAGGATGGACATTTACATCTTCCTGTAAGCAGCCAGCGCCATGTTAGACTTTTAGCTGACCACCAGCCGCGCACCATCTACTTCCATCTCACTTAGCTCCACGGATGGCTAGCTATTTTCTATTTCATATATATATATATATCGATTTATCGGGTATTAGATAAGAATCAGATACTACAGTTCATGTTACTGCTTGTCAGTCATAATTTAAACTCATCTGTCAATGAGGAGTTACTACTTTTGATTGGTGTTTAAACTATGGACACAGAGTGAGAAACTTTCAACATGATGCTCAAAGAACCCGAGACCAAACAAACTGTAATGCTACCATGTGTGGTACCACATATTCTTCTACCTGAAAATAATTTAAATCTCATCAGATTATCCAGTTGTTTTGTTTTGTTTGTATCTGCTCTGCGTGTATACAAACTTTCATAACAAGCGTGCCCTTTTACAACCACCTAAAGAGACACAATGGAAAAAAAAAACCGGGGGAATTATGGCTTTTTTAAAGTAACCTGGAAAATTCAGCCAAGACTTTCCATCACAAAACAAATCCTTGAAAAGCTATTCAAAAAGATCACGATTATATTTCTTCATCTTATAACCAATCGTTTGAGGCATTTAACTATGTCCATTGCAGAAGCTTTCACTGTCGAAAACGCAGTAGACCATAAATAAGATCATGCCTATGTTTGCGCTAATGTAGGAAGTCTTTTAAAAGGTTATTAAGAAAAGTCTGGGAAGAGTTTTTCCCCCTCAGGGTTGAAGTAAGCATGAGTTGTCACCCTTGGTCGTCTATTGCTGTGAATGTGTGGAATCCTAGCAATGGAAGAAAGCTAGCCTGGGATAAGGAAGATGTAAACAATGTGTAAAACTGGGTGCTCGAGTGTGTTCTGCCAGTCTTGATGAAAACAATCTTAATTTCAAGAAACACCTTAACGTTCCCATATGAAACCAAACCCGTATCTACAGTCGGACCTAGATAAGTCGACCTTCCTTAATCGAATTATTAATTCCCGGCCAAATACCTGCTCCCATTACGTCATTTTCCCTACTCGAAAACTCCGTAAGTCGAATTTTTTTTCGGGTCCCTTTGAGTTCGACTTATCGAGGTCCGACTGTATAAAGAAAAAACCAGTCATCAGCAAACCAATAATTAGACAACTATTTTTTAACACCTTTTATGTTACCAAAAAGAGTACTCGGGGGGAAATTTTAAATCTTTCTCGGCGAAAGACGCTGTGGTAGTATCTTACTAATGATTTTATAATGGACCAGCCCTAAATTAGTATCAGCCATGATTTATGCAAACTCAAAACTCATTCGAAATTGTTAGAATAGGCCGCAAACAAGACCCAAACCGTTTGGCGAAAGTGTGGCGTTTTAGTAACACGGCAAACATGTCTGTTTTCAGAAAAGTTTCATGTTTTCGGTTTCTCGTGTACCCAACTCTTATAGTTGGATGGCATGGAAAGCCGCGAGCCTTATTTTAGCAGATGAAAATAACCTTTATAATCCGGATTCATTAATGTTTATTAGCGACCCCAGATTCCACTGCCTCCTTTACCCGATATCCTTACTCAGACGTGATATTCGAGCTAACACACGTGTACCTTGTGCGCAGGAGCTGTAGGTCCCATCCCCTCAAGCCACAAAAACTATCTTTCATTAACATGTTTATTGCATACGTTGTATTCCTTTTTTATTCGGCTTTAAGGCCTGAGTAGTTGTAGTCATAAATCAAACAAGTAGCTTGTTTCACGTGTACAATCAGGTAAAGAGTCAAAGTCGATACCTGTGTAAGGACACGTGGAATTGCTGTTCCTGCCTTTAATAACCTTTGTGACACATTTTCAGTCACCAAGCTAGCGAAGGCAGGAGAGGTAAACTGTTTATTTCACACACCAATATCAAAATATTACAAGCTGCTCATTAACATAAATACACTGTTCCCAATCTTTTAAATCTTTACAAGAAACTATCACCCATGGGATGAGATAAAAAAATTATAATCAAGTTTTGATGCGGTCAAATATATTTCATGCCATTTATTTTTTTAACTTGTTAAACTCACCATGTCGCAACTAACTCG